>NC_140230.1:25801507-25886507 GCF_951802725.1 Rutilus rutilus | reverse complement strand
GTGGCACATTCAGTGACTGTAAGCTGCATTTACATGCAGCAAACAAAAAACAATTACTAACGTTAATTTTGATCATGGCTTTTCTTGAAAACGAAGATGATGTGTGTGGAGCAAGTGGTGGTTTGTTGTCTGTGCTCCTGTTGGTTTTTGATTTGATAGTTGTCGTAGGAGAAGCCACACTGCAGGACTGTGCCTAAACTTCTGACACTGCCATAATTTCAGGTCAAATTTGATCGCAATGGTCATCATTTATCGGCTGTCATGTCAAACTGGCATCAAAGACTTTAGACTTTGGCCTAGAATCAGATGAATCTCTTAGGATTCTCAAAATTTGTCTCGACGACCAAATCGTGGCCATAATTGTACAGTGTGAACCCAGCTTTAGATTTATGAAGATCAAATTTGATATTGTTTCACAGGAATGAATTGGAGAGCATGTTGCACAATATTAGTATTCCAGCTGCCTGGTCACTGCATCGTCGCAGCAGTATACCATGTTGTTCTCAATGAGATTTGCATAAGTGGCAGCGTGGGCTCCCTGCAGACAAGCTTTTTATAGTGTGTGTGTCCACATTCACAACAATAAAAGCAATACACTTTTATCTAAGAGACAAATGGAATATATTTTCTTTTCCTCATCCTAAAAGATCAGTGTGATAAGAGAACGCAAGCTTTATAATCTGGGGTGATATGATGTTTTTTGCCTTTTATATCAAAATTAACCACAATTGTACATATGAAACTCCAACTTCTTTATAAAACTTAAATTACCAAAACAAAAGCAGGCACTTTAAGACTTCTCTTTTGCATGTTCTTTTTATTTTTACTTGCTGAGTCTAATGTGTGCTTTAGATTTGATCATACAGCCCTCAAGGAAGTCGCAAACCAAATGGTTTTAGGATTATTTTGGTGTCTGAAACCTCAAAAATGTGAGGCTGCAGGGGATAATGATCATTGCTGAAGCTGGCTGCTTGACTCTAGCAATGCCTGTCTCAAGTTTACTGCATTCTTCCTGCCTGCTTAATGTACGTATTCAAATTCTGTAAAACTTCAGTTGACTGTCATGTTTTATAAGGGACGTACCAGCATCCATAATTGAGCCTCAGTAAGCTCCAATAACTTTATTACTTTAACTAAAACATAGGTGATTTAATGAATTTACTTGTGTGTAAAAAATATTGCAGTTTACTATCACGAATTATGATGATAATGGATTTAGGTTTTAATTTTGGTGCTTTAAAACTTTAATTTAAGTTTTGTGAAAAACGATGTGAAAAACATTCCCAGTTTATTTTCGATTTTTGCAGTACTATGGTTTATTCGCATTTAAAAACAAATTCTTTCAAGCCCTTTTCAGAGCAAATACATCAATATCGGAGTCATCAATTATTTTTTACATTTTTTTTCAAAAGAAATTAATACTTTTATTCAGCATGGGTGAAATAAATTGCTTCAAGATTCTTCAAAGAATCATGAAAAAAAATGTATCACGGTTTCCACAAAAATATTAAGCAGCGCTATTGTTTTCAACATTGTTGATAATAATAAATGTTTCTTGAGCAGCAAATCAGCATATTAGAATGATTTCTGAAGGATCATGTGAGACTGAAGACTGGAGTAATGATGCTGAAAATTCAGCTTTGCTGTCACAAGAATAAATTTCTTATAAAAAAAATAAGTTCAAATAGAAAACAGTTGTTTTAAATTGTTATAATATTTCAGAATATTACTGTTTTTACTGTAGTTTCGATCATACAGTATAAATGCAGTTGACCCTTCAACGACAACCCTTCCCTCTCTGTACATAAAACTCTATATGCATAAAAAAAATACACTGTATGTGTATTTAACTGGTATACGATTGGCGCTGACTGTATTTTGTGTCAGCTTGTTTAAGTTTTTAAATAAGACATATCACACACAAACAACATTAGCCGGGCTCAGGTAAATGCCGTGCAGAAGCAGAAATGACGAAGCAGAAGTCGAAGTGCTGTGAGACTGCTGTCCGTCTGCATTCAGTTTAATCGATCAATGCCCCTGGAGATATTCATTAGCATTTCTATCTCTAGCTCTCTCTCCTCCATTCATCCATCCTCCACTTCTACTGACAGTCCATTACAGTCTGATTTGCCCTGTCTGTTTTGTGTATCCATCTGTTAGACATTCGCTCATTTTATTTGCCTGTTATCTATCCTTTCCATCAGCGCCTTTCAGATAATTGCCTGTCTTCCATTTGCGGTCATTCCTTCTGGTCTTTTCTCAAGCTCGTCTGTGCTGTTTTAAACGAACCATTAGTTTTGTCCCAAAAATTGTGCAGCCTGGAGGTGTGACACCTGCTTTTTAAGTTCTTGCCTTACCTTAATGGTGTGAGTCTTGCGACTAATCAGTGTAGGAAGTAGGAACCACCGAATCTCCTTTTCTTTTCAAGATTGGCAAGACTACACTTGAAGTAAAATAACAAGCATCATTCGTAGCATATGAAGCAGTCTTGGACTGAAGCTTTCAAGAACGATGAGAGTACTTGAGGATAGCACACTTTACTGATCGCTCTGATGAACCTGTGATCACAGCGAGTGAGGATTTGAAGAGATGTTTGGTCTCGTCTGACCTCCGATCAAGTGAGTTATACATATTATATATCTATATTACAGGAAACCCCTGGAGATGAGCGAATGCACCCTGTCTGCTGGTCTGAACCCTTGATAGAGACAAACAGAGGCACCACGGACGACCACCAATGACCTTCATCACTGTACGTCTGCACATTCGTTCTGAGTAAATTCTGTTTTGAAGCTCCCACTTGGTGATTTCAAGAAAGATGTGTCCTTTAATGGACCCATTTTATTTATTTCTAATATAGTTGTTTTTTTTTGTTTTTTTTTGTTTTTTATAAATCTTTTGTCACAGTTTTATAAAACAGTCTGAAATATATTCGCTACAGTGAATTCTGATTTTGCCAAGGGTAAAGGAGTTTGAATTGCATTATGCTTAAGAACACCCCTTACCAGTGGTAAATTGACTGTAATGCACAGCCTCTTTGTGGCTTATTGCTTTATTAAATCTTTTTAATGTCATACTGTCTATAATTAGTAATGAGTGGCTCTGTAAAAGAACGACCTGTTTATGTAATTATCTGTTTGTTTTGCTTTAATTACAGGATCCATTTATCGTTTTGTCTCAGATTCTGTAATGGAAAATCGAGGTGAGTATTTCTTTCTTGATATTAATGATGCTGAATAATTGAAAAGAAACTGTTCCATTTGTAGATGCCGTTGATTAAGGTCCAGAAACCAATGTGTGATCTTGATTTAACTCGTTTTGGTGTGTGGTTTATTGTCAAAACCACAGTTTACACAATTTATACTCTAGGATGCAGCCATTGCAGTCAAACATTTGTTATTTGTCTGAGAGCAGTTTAATGAAGAACAACTGTATTTGATTAAAATGGGATTCTTGCGAAACAAAACGCTGGTAAAGAGCCCTGTGTCGCCCGCTAAGGAAGGTCATGAAGGCAGTTCCTATCTTGAACAGAATCGTAGAGCTTGTTTTCCAGGTCATGTCAGGTTCTGGGTCTAGGCAGAACCAGCAAGCTGATTCTCATCTCTCTCTGTTCTCTCGTTCTCTCTCTTTGGAAATGTGCCCAGTGTAGTAGCTTTAACTGGGACAGAGAGAAGCAGGGCTTCAGTTCAATCCTCTGAGTCATTTTTATTTTTTCAGTGTAGATGCATGTGTAGTGTTCTTATTGTGGGGCTGATCTTGGAACAGTTGCAAAGATAACAGATGATGAATAGGTCAGAGGTCTTTTGTGATTGTGATCTATCCAACTTGGATGTACAAATTTTATGTAACATGTCGGAACCATGTTGCACAAAGCTATTTTTGCTTGCCTCTTCCTTTGCTTGCTTTATAGTTTTTTCCTTTTGTTGTATCATTGCAGTTTTTCCCTCTTGCTTTTTCTGTATCTGTTGCCCCCAGTTCAGCATGTGGTTTGGAGATTTCATAGCTCCTGCACCACAAGCAGAAAGGATTGTTTGTTCTTGGTTCTTGGTTACTTCATCGAAGCCTCAACGTTAAATTTTTTTGTTCAAATATTTTGAAAGATGTGTCAATGCCCTATTTTACATCATGTTCTCATCTATAAACTGGAGTTTAAATCAACTAGTCGATTTTGCTGCTAGTCAATGCATTGGGTCTGTCAACTAATCACATCACTTTAAGTTGCACTTCTTTTATACACATATTTCTCTCATACTCACCAAGACTGCATTTTATTTGAACTGTTTGAATGAGCTGTTTTCTATATCTCTATATTTCAAAATGTATTTTATTGTTGTGATGGCAGAGCTGAATTTTCAGCATCATTACTCCGGTCTTCAGTGTCACACGATCCTTCAGAAATCATTCTATTATGCTGAACATAGTAGAATTTTTTTTTTAACACTTTTGATTTAAAAAACAAACAAAACATACTAAGCCCAAACTTTTGAAAGGTAGTTGGAGGGGTTTTTCAACAGTAAACTGTAGATATTTAAAATGGATAAGGTCACCTACAAATGAAAATTTTGTTATCATATCATTCATAAACAGCTTGCATTTCTTTGTGGATTTCCATTTCCAGTTGGGCTCCAAACAACATTTGTCACATTGTGTTATACAAAGAAAGTCAGTCAAACAGTTTTGAAACAACATGTGGATTTTTTTTTTTTTTTTTAATTTACAATTTTCATTTTTGTGTGAACTATCCCTTTCAGTAACCATGCTGAACTATAAACAGGTAAAAAAATAAATAAAAAAAAAACCTAGCTGGTAGGGTTGTCACATTGCCAAAATTTCAGCAGTCTGTTCTAAAACCAGTAAAATTGTGTGGTTCACTCAAAAAAATAAGCTGTTGAACAAACTTAATAAAATTAAGGAAAACTTTTCCACGAAAATGAATTACATTTTTCCAACAAAATCTAATTTGTTTGAAATGATTTGTTGTAATCTTGTTGTATGAACTTAAATTCATTTAGTCATAACTGCTAGATAAAGTTTTGTCAGGTTGACTACATAGAATTTTTGCCCAGCCTAAAATTGCCAGCATTATGATTTTAGTTAATTTGACTCTGCAGTTATTGCCAATGATAGGAGCTACTAGTGTTCAGTTGAATTAAAACCACTTTTTACAGAGTAATATTGAATATGCAGGTCTGCGAAAGAGGTTTAATGCATGTTTAGATTATACTGAGATCTACAGCCCTAAACTAAACACAGTCGCCACTCTTCTGCATAATGGTAACCACAAAATTCAAAAACATTACAGAAAGTCCTCTAAGTTTCTAACATTAGTGAATATTAAACACTAACATTAACATTAACTAACAACATCTTTCCATTTACAGAAACACACATAAAATAACACTTTAATCCCTAAATTTACCCTCCTAATGCAGTCCCTTGCAAAGCATGCTGGGAACTACAGATCCACTGCCCAGTTAGTTGTCAACAAAAATGATTCATGTAGTTTTCACACAAATTAATTAAGTAAACTTCAGTTTTAAATATATTAGGTTGATTTAAACACAATTAAATTAAGTTGTGACAAAATATTAAACAATTGTGTTACTTTTGCTTATTTTAATTAATGAAATTTAACAAGAGGCAAAAATTAATTTTTTGAGTGTTCTCAGTATCAATTTCAGTACCAGAGAAAAAACTGTTGTCCCATATTTTTTTTTTTTTTTTTTTTTTATCGTCCATTCATCAAGTCATCGCAGTTTCCAATTCAATCGTGCATTTAAATAGTTGTCAATTCAGAAACTTTGCAGTATATTAAGCAGCATGAAAAACTAAACTTGTGTTCAGATTAATGTGGATGGGCAATGAACAAAAAGCAAGATAAGAGACCTCCCGTATAATAACTAAGGTTGTCAATCTCTAAAGATTGCCATTGCCATAGCCATTGCCTTCATGCGTTCAACTGATTGTGATTGGCTACAATGGTCAACGCTTGTAAAAACAGAGAGCGCTCAAACAAACACCAACGAGATTGTTTGAAAGCAGCGTCTATCAGCGTGTAACAAATATACCTGGTACTCTGTCCTACCGGTACTACACAAACGCTGGTACAGTCAAGCCCTTTTTTTTTTTTAAAGACTGGTACTGATTTTACAGGTACATTTGACAACCCTACTAGCTGGTGTGTTGCTGTTTTTATTTGGTCGACAGTTAAAGTTTTAAAGTTTTTAAATTTTCATCCTCGAGATTATTCCTTATTAATTATTATATGCTACCTATATGCTTGGGTCCAAAAGCATCAGTCATGTGAAGAGTTTAACATCAGGGGAGCCTGAATTACTTTCCTTCAATTGTGGGTGAAGTCACCTGAATATACATATGCAGCGTTTTATTGCTGGTATTCATTTGTGAACTAATGAAGGTCCAGTATGTACACCTGATCTCTTGAAATGAACATCCTCCTAAGATTTGAAAGGGAATTAGTCTAGTGAATCATTATATTCTTTTGCGATTCATCTGGCTGTGTTTGAACACAAGAACATGTCCTCAGGCTGCATGATCATCACACATGGTCATGCATGGTGACCAAAGATCTGGAGCATTCTTGATCACAGGGAGGATGTGGTCCATGACTGAGGTTTCTCATCTAAAATAAGCTTTTATATAAACATCAATTCATTTCAGGGGTTTGGGACAGAATCGCTTTGTTATACACTGTGGAATGAGAAGTAATGTCTGGCTGTAGAAAATGGGATTAGGAGTGCGATCTGCTGTAGTCAAGTTACACAGCTACACACATCCACATTCCCGTTCTCTGCTAATGTACTCTGCTGGATAAAATTGCATTCTTGGAATTCCTGTGGATGAAGATTTGCTGAAGTGTATTACCCTCTGCTCCGTGCAGAGGGCAGGAGTCCAGATCCGCTGATCAGTGAGTGTATACTAATAGATTTAATGTTCGAGTTTAAAGAGAGGGTTTGTTTAGGGGAAAGACTTCAGTATCAATCTTAAAGGGACAATTCACCCCAAAATAAATTTGAGTTGTTTACTCCCCATTCCAGACCTGTCTGACTTTCTTTCCTCTGTGGAACACAAAAGTAGAAATGCTGAAGACTGTGCTGCTCGCTCTTTTCCATGCAATTGCAATGAATTGAGTGGAGCTTTCAAGCTTCGCAAAGGACACAAAAGTATTATAAAAGTAGTTTATGTAACTTGTCCACAATATTCCAAGTCTTAAATTTACACTAGCATTCCAAAGTTTTGGGGTCAGTAAGATTAACGTTTATGTTGTTACAAAAGTTTTGTTCTTTTGAACTTTCTATTCATACAAATTCATAAAAATCAATCATGTGATCATGTGACACTGAAGAATTCCAGCTTTGCCATCACAGAAATAAATTGCTATATATAAATAAATATATTTTTAAATATATTCTAAAGGGTTTGTTCACCCAAAAATGAAAGTTCTGTCATCATTCACTCGCCCTCATGTCGTTCTAAACCTGTAGTACTGTAGTTCATCTTCGGAACTCAGATGAAGATATTCCTTATTCATATAAATGAAGATACACTTTTATTCACATATAAACATTCATCAACTCACACATCAGTTATGGTAAATGGAGGTTCGTTCTCGTGTGTTACGCAGCACGTTTGAGCTTCCACAAGAGCAAATGAGGTTTGTTCTCGCACTTCAAGCATGTATGGGTTAGCTTCTGTTTATCTTCACTGATCAATGTTTATATGTGAATAAAAGCCTAAATTCAATCTGTTCATCATGTAAAGGGATTGTGTATCTTCCGCTCAATTCATTTGGATTAGCTTTACGACCTCTTTATAAACGTTTTAAAGCTGTCAATTGAGGGAAAGAAATCGTTTGTGTTACGAAGATGAAAGAAAATCTTTTTATTTTATGTGTTTTCATAATCAAGATATCAAACATACTAGATGCCATAACATTGCTATGGTGTCAATCATCGCAATTTCGGAAGAGAGTCATGTTCAGTACACACACACACACACTACTGATACTTTCCAGTGTGTACGTGGCCAATGAAGGTTATCCAAGGTTTTCCTTGTAATGTCAGTGAAATTTCACATTTCATTTCAAATATTGACTAACGTGATGTGTTCAATTTTAAGTTATTTTTAAGTAATCAGTATTTTTGATGATCATTCAGATGTCAGTTCCTCTTTTTTTTTGTATTCTCCATAACCACAAAGTCAAATGTCTGTCCGGCTGATACTATCTCTCCCTCCATTGGCAGAACTTCCCTTTAATCCCTTGCTCTTTTTTTTTTCTTTTTGCTTTTCATTAGAACTCATACGCAAGCGCACACACACTCACTTTGCACTTTGACCTCTGCTTTAAGGAATGATAGGCATCCGTTGGCGTCTATGTTGATCTGCTTTGCTAGCTCCTTTATGAAGTGGAGGGAGAGATAGTGGAGTGAGAGAGGGAGAGGGGGTGGAGAGAGTTACAGAAGGAGGGCTGAAGGACACTGGAAGAAAAGAAAGGTAGTTGGCATGAGATCCTCTCAAAGAAAAGAGAGGAGCTTGGAAATATTGTGAGTTGGAAAGTGGAAAGAAACATGAGAGCGACACTCGGTGACAGGAAACAAGTCCTTTGAAACTAAAAAAGGAAAGGCAGAAGACTTTGGGTATCCTGAATTGCTGCTGCTGTTCACTGGGTTGCACCTGGGCAGGAGCTGCAAACAGAGGCCCTTATAGGGGGCTGGAGCATGGGACAGACGTTCTCTCTAGAGACTGCACCTCAAAACTCCTGCGTACACTTGGGTGAGTCAAGAAAACGCTTCAAAAATCAGCATTTTAGGACATAAGGCTTCAGACAAGAAGGTACTTCCAAGTAGCCAAATTAATCATGTTGTCTTCTAAGATAACTTGTAGCCAAAATAGAGGGCGGCATCACATGTAGGCAGTCCTTTATGAAGAATGCAAACGCAGAATACACTACGACAAGTGGATTTAAAAAAAACCCTCCAAGATGGCGTTGGAGTTGAAGCAAGAGAAATGTTGATTTATAAATGCTTATTGTCATTTAATATTGGAATGTATAGATTTAAAAAAATGTAATTTAAATGAATTAGTATATTTTAGAGTATTTAATTAAAAATATTATTATATTATATTATTATATTTTATTTTATTATTTTACCCAATTTTTGTTTGTGCTACTTATCGACTATTTCCTGTGAATGTGCAAGCACTTTGAATTCATTACTAAAGGAATAACAAAGTGTAGTAAACCGTAAAACTATTATTATTGTGATTAGAATAATAAATTCAAATAATATGGTAGCATAAACCTAAACAGCTTAAAAAAAATTGAAACAGCATAACGTATTTGTACAGCTAAAATAATTGGAAGCGACTGACACCAGAAGAAATGCACATTCAAGTTCAAAATGACCGTATGTGAAAATAAGGTGGATATTTATATTTGTTAGAATATCTTGCTCTCAACTTAACATGCTAATGACAAACATTGAAACATCTGAGGTTCCAACAGTTAAATGATGTTGGCAGTAAGCACTAAGGCAGCTCACTAGCTTTTAGAAGCATTACGCTCTGCAAGCATTACCTCGGCTTGACTTCATCACAACAGGAACTGGTTATGACTCAGCAGTAGGGAAGAAACAGTTACCGGTTTGGCGTAAACCACGTTAAAATTCAAAATGGTTAGTATTACCCTGTCATATTTAAATTATTATTAATACCCTATTTGATTACCTCAATTAAAAAAATCTCATGGTAAATACCATCCAGCATTAAAGTCACCATGAAATCAAAATGGACAATTCTTATTTTTTTATAGAATTTATTATATAAATTTATCCATGCACATCATTATTTTTGAAAAATGTATTTGCCCTCGTAATCATTAATCAAAATAACTTCTCCCTCTTGCAGCGGCATCTCTTTTATTTTCTGATGATGTGTTTTTAAGTACGACGGCTGGACAACCTGTCACTCACATGAGATCCAGAGCCGGACAGTAACGGAGTACATTTACTTGAGTACAGTACTTAAGTACAATTTTGAGGGATCTGTACTTTACTCAAGTATCATTTTTGGGGAGTACTCATGACTTTACTCAAGTACATTTGAGAGGCAAATATTGTACTCTTTACTCAACTACATTTCTATCCATAACCGTGAGTACCCGTTACTTCTTCTAAAAAAATCTCGGAAACCCTCAATTTGTTGGTTCCCTCTCAAACATGATTGGATTGTGCAGGCGACACTGATTGGGACAGCCTATCAGCAATCACCTTCAGCTTTCCACCAAAGTCAACTCCATTGTCAGATTTAGATAAGAGACGAAACAATGGATGAAGACGCAGCAGGTCCATCCCGGGAATGTGCCAACCCATGGCCCCACCTCACCAGACTATTGTAACATTTGTTGTGGGTGTTCTCGGGGCTTAAATCTAAATATAAACTTTATGTAAATATAAATAAAACCCTCGGACACGGACGAGCTCTTTCCTTTCTTTACTTTCCACCTTTTCTCTTCTCTCCTCCACTTCCCTCTCAGTATTTCCGCATCATAATAAAAGTCCTCACAACAACATTGACTTTAACAGAAATATATACTGCTGAATTAACATTGAAATAATCAAATATAACAGCAGCATTAATCTTTTAATATAATGTGCTAAACTTTTAGCTCTTACACTACTTCCCCCTTATGAAAAGAAACGTCCTCGTTTCCTGATACCAAAAAAAAAAAAATACATCTGTAACAAAATATGCTTTCCTTACATTGGTACTTCAAAACAAAACACTTTGGGGGGTACAAGATTTTCAGAAAACAGGAATAAATCAAACATAATACAAATAACACTTTTTGAATGTGTCAGTTTTTCTGAACTTAGTTGCCATTACTCCAATCTTTCAACTATACATTAAACAATCCTGTACTCAAGAATTTTAGTTGAATATGAACAAAAATATGTGGAGATGGATATTAAAGTCATTACACATCCCTATACCGTAATGGAGGACGCACAGAACGTCCTGACCTTGTTCTCATGACACTTGCTGGCTGTTCTGTAGAAAGTTCTACATGGGATTCAGTTCCAGAACGCTCAGAAATTTCAACCTGAGGCTGAACAGGAGGTAATGTATCATCCCGCCTTTGAATCTGCTGAGTTGGCCTTACAGGCTCATGAAAAACATAAGGTCTGGAGCCTGAGAGTGCCGTAAGTGGGGGGCGTCCCATATAAGGGGATGTCATAACTGGACATGGATCAGGTGACCACACGGAGCGATAAGGTTTAAGCCGATTATAGTGAATAACTTTAGGCTTTGACCTAGAATCAAGCAGATCTTTCACTTTATATGTCACTCCAATGTCACCGGTCGGTGAGTCCAACCTGCTCAAAACTTGGTATGGACCAGTCCATTTCGGAGAGAGTTTGTGTCTTGACATAGCTGGAAGATCAACCCATACAAGATCCTGAGGTTGATAAGCCACATGTCGGAGATGGCGATCGTAGTAATGCTTTTGCTGTGCTCCCGCTGTCTGGATATTATCTGCCACGGTAGTAAAAGCAGAGCGTAGCCGTCCCAGCAAAGAGTGTACATATTCAGCCGGGGCTCCGGGTGTAGCCCTGGAAGATGCTGAGGGTACACCAAGAAGAAAGTCAGCAGGTAGGCGAGCTTCTCTCCCATGTGCTAAGAAGAAAGGTGTATGTTTAGTTGAGGAATGAACACTAGTATTGTAGGCAAATTCAACCTGTTTTAAGTGGTCATCCCATTCCCCACCTTTGGTATACAGATATTTTGCAAGCTGATCTTTTATGGACCTATTGGCACGTTCTACCATACCGTCTGACATGGCGTGATATGGAGATGTCCGTGTTTTATGAATCCCAAGCAGGGAACATAGTTCTTTCACCAAATCAGAATCAAACTGTCGGCCTTGATCAGTGTGCAAACTCTGGGGCACACCATGTTGGCTCACATAGTCTTCAAACAAGCACTTGGCGACAGTCGTTGCACGTTGATCAGTAACTGCATAGAGATTGAGATATTTGGTGAAGTAATCCATTACAACCAGAACATACCGATTTCCTTTCTGTGTAAGGGGCAACTCCGTTAGATCAGCAGCAACTTTTTCAAAAGGCATGCTTGTGACTATGTTTTGCATTGGGGCCTGCTGATGAGGTGTTTGTGGTCTCCTTGATTCACAAGCTTGACATTGGGCGCACCATAGAGTAATGTCCCTAGACATATGGGGCCAGTAGCATCTCACTAGAGCACGTTGCAATGTCTTTTGTGCACTGAAATGTCCGGTGAGTGAATGACCATGCAAAGTCTCAAACACGTTACGCTGCAATGCAGTTGGAACTACAACCTGCAGAATCTGTTCACCTGGCGGAGGTCTGACTCTTCGACAAAGGACATGATCTACAAAGGTAAGTCTTGCAAAGTCTTTCCAGAAATGTCTCAGTCCATTAGCAGCACCTTTGAGCGTTGTGTATGGGGGTCTTTTCTGCGTTAACACCCATTCACCGACAATGCTTAAAACAGGGTCAGCCTTCTGAGCCTGTAGCATATCGCCATTATGCATACCCAGGCATGTAACGCTGGAAAAGGCAGAAACCATAGAATTTGAAGACTCAAACCCAGAACTCGCAAAAGAAGAAACAGGTTGTGCAGAAGTAGGATGTGATTCGTCCACCTCAGTCTGCGTCGACGAAGAAACAAAATGGACAGGCTTGATCTCCAAGTCATTGGAAATGTTGTTCTCCCTTTCAGGTCGGCGAGACATGGCATCAGCATTGGCGTGTTTGTGACCATGTCTGTGCTCAATGGTCCAGTCATAGAGGTCGATCTCCAGAGCCCATCTTGCTCTACGTCCCGTTGGATCACCATCCAAAACCATCCTTCTCAGACTAAGCAAGGGCTTGTGGTCAGTAATGATTCGAAAAGAATGACCCATGAGATACTGACGGAAGTGACGAATGGACCAAACAATAGCCCACAACTCCCTGTCGTATGTAGACCATCGTTTCTCAGTAGGTGTCAAGATGTGACTGCCATAAGCGATGACACTTTCTTTGTCGTCAGCGTTCATCTGGGACAGAACACTTCCGATAGCTGTGTTTGAAGCGTCTGTGAAGAGCAAAAACTCCTTTGAAAAGTCTGGGTAGGAAAGAATTGGAGCATTGGTAAGTGCATGTCGCAACGAATTGAAAGCTTCTTGTTCTAACTCAGTCCAAACAAACAACTTTGCTTTCTGAGTTAGAGCATGCAGTGGCTGTGACATTTGAGCAAAACAGCGAATGAAACGCCTGTAATATGAGCACAGGCCTAAGAAGGCTCGAACTTCTGTAGGATTTCCGGGAGTAGGCCATTCCTTAACCTTCTGAATGTTTTTAACATCAGGCTGAAGACCGGCAGAAGACACAATATGGCCCAGAAATGTCACTTGCTGTTGAGCAAAAGAACATTTAGATGGTTTCAGCTTCAAGTTTGCTGCTTTCAAACGCTCAAAAACCTCTCTCAAATGTTGAATATGCTCTGCAAAATTCTTGCTGTAGACGATGATATCGTCTAAATACACAAGACATGTTTTCCAGGACAGACCCTGCAACACTAGCTGCATCAAATGTTGAAAAGTGGGCGGAGCATTGACAAGACCCATTGGCATTACTGTAAACTGATATAAAGAACGACCAGTAGTGAAAGCTGTTTTTGGTTTGTCTGTCTCCTCAAGCTGCACTTGCCAAAATCCGGATGAAAGATCCATGGTACTGAATATAGAGGAACCTTTAAGCGCATCCAAGGTGTCATCTGTTCTGGGTAAAGGATGGGCGTCTTTAATGGTGACAGAATTAAGGCCTCTATAATCGACACAAAAGCGCCAGGTGCCATCTTTTTTTCGTACCATGACGACGGGTGCAGCCCAAGGGCTATGACTGACTTCCACAATACCCTTTGCCAACATGTCATCCACCTGTGACTGAATCAACTCTTGCATCGGAGGAGAAGTACGATAGGCACGTTTTTTAATGGGAACTGCATTATCGGTATTGATTTTGTGTTTGACAATATTTGTACTACCAAAATCTGTAGGGTTCTTACTAAACAAATCACAATACTCATGCAAAAGTGAGTGCAGTTCGTTCACCTGAGGGTCAGAAAGATTCCCACTCTGAATCTCAAATGGAGGAGGTGCCTGTGTAGAAGGAGTGGACACATTACATACAGAATCTTGAGTGCATACAGAGTGTTGAACGACGTCATCTTGGTTAATTGGAGTGAATTCCCCCAGCTGCATACCTGATTGCAGTACAAAAGGGCTATTTGTTGGATTCAGGACTCGCACTACAGTTTGACCATTTTTAGCTACTGTAAGGGTGCGTGCAACTGCAATACCATCCAACTTAGATAGATATGGCTCAAGCAACCCACTGTAACCATCTGCTAAACCTGCATTAACAGCAAACGGTATAAGCTGAGCTGTACAATGCATCTCACACTGGGGAGGAACGGTAGTAGTTACAGTAATTTGAGCTGTGCAATGTGCAGGGGCAAGCTGAGATGTGCTTAACAATTGTAAAGTCTGATCATAAAGACAACATAACCCCTTTCCAACATGCAAGATTACCTCGTGCTTCTGGAGAAAATCCCAACCAAGTATGATACCCTGATTCACATTTCTGATGACCTGCATGTCATGCTGTAATGTCAGTGCACCTAATTTCAGGTTAACAGTCACAGTTCCCAGAGTATCTAGATTCTGACCCGTTACAGACTTTGACAGGATAAAATTACCCTTTAGTGGTCTTTTGCACAATGAAGGAAGTGCCATACGGGTAGTTTCATTAATAAATGAAATACTAGAACCAGTGTCTATCATGATGTGCATGTCAGTACCTTCAACAATGCCATTGATGTGTGCTGTACAAATGTCCTTCACCTTTGTAGCAGGGCAGTGTTCAGTCTCTGGATGGCTGGTGTCTGTAGTCATCATCTGTACGGTGTCGTGTGGGCTGGTAATGAAACAGCTGATGTGTGCCCCGTCGCATCAGCTAGTGGAAGTTTCCCTGATGATGGCTGTGATGATCTGGGTAGACATCATGTGGACCACTCTGAAGATCCAGGCTTGGATGCTGAGGTCTGTAATGATGGCCTTTGTAGTCCTCAAAGGTGACACGTTTGTGCTGAGGGCTTGGACTGCGTCGTTGAAATGACGAGCGGTTGTAAGACATGGTGTCACTCCGTTGTCCCCGTCTGTCGTCCTCGTAGTAGTCGGGGCAGGCTGTAGTGGAGTATTTTGGAGAATAGCCATCCTTGAACCTCTCCCTACGGTGAGGCGAAAACTCCACTCTGACATTATGCTGGTATGTGTCGTCACGTCGTCTGCCAAAGTCTCTGCGACGGCTGGGAGATCTTCTGTAGCTGTCAGGTGAAGGAGAACGAGCATCTGAACGTCTGGTTGGTGAATGTCCATACGGCGCATTCCATGCCATAGAATACCTTGTTGGACTGTGCCGATGTGGTGATGGGGTTTGGCGTGATCGGCTGCGTTCATCATGCAACTGCAGTTTCAGTGCTGAAACATCCTTACTTAAGTCTTTAACTGTGTTAGTTAGATCAATAACCGCTTGCTTCAGAAAAGTGTCAGTGTCAGAAATAACATTCACTGTCTGTGCTGCCGAATCGCCTCTCACTGCAGTTGGAAACGGCTGCACCAATCTGGCGGCCTGGCGTGCCCGCTCAGCTTGAGTAGCAACTTGGAAGGCCTCTTTGAACGTTTTCACGCCCCTTTCATGACATTTAATCTGGAGTTCTTGATCTAAACCAGCCAGAAATCGTGACAGTTTCATGTATTCAGAAGCATTCTGCTCAAAATCTGGAAAAGCTTCTTTGACCAGTCTACATATGTCTGCTGCATACACTTCCATTGGTTCATTAGGTAATTTGTGACGTGAATTTGGAAATGTTTGAAAAGATGCAATTACATCCTTCTGACCAAAAGCATCTTGCAATTGTTTTTTCGCTGCAGCAAAAGAGTGCTGAGTTTCAGATGGAAAATTGTCCCAAACAATGAACAGTTCAGGTGGCAATCTAGTAGGCAACTCTGCTGCTAACACTGCATCCAAATCAACACCGCTATCTTTATAGCGAGCCTCTTGAATTACCTCATAACGACGGGCCCACAGCTGAAAAGACTCAGAGCCATCGTTGCGAAATGGCGGCGGTAGAGGAATGTCCTTTGGTGTGTGTGCACGGCGCGGCCGCGCATTGGGCTCCCGCGCTGCTTGTGCTTCCTCGTCTGACATCACTGAAGTTTATTCGCGGCACATTAACGTTCACAGCGTCTCGCTGAAATCACAGTAACGTTAGTAATGTAACTTACAGACTGCGTTCGGCCGGAATGTACCGTTAGGCGGAAAGAGAAGTAGCCTAATAACAAAAAGAAACTCGAATATCCGACGAAAAACACCGCTGCCACCAGTGTAACATTTGTTGTGGGTGTTCTCGGGGCTTAAATCTAAATATAAACTTTATGTAAATATAAATAAAACCCTCGGACACGGACGAGCTCTTTCCTTTCTTTACTTTCCACCTTTTCTCTTCTCTCCTCCACTTCCCTCTCAGTATTTCCGCATCATAATAAAAGTCCTCACAACAACATTGACTTTAACAGAAATATATACTGCTGAATTAACATTGAAATAATCAAATATAACAGCAGCATTAATCTTTTAATATAATGTGCTAAACTTTTAGCTCTTACACTATTTCAATTTTCTGAACAAGTTAATGATAGTTTTCGCTTCAAGTGTTTGCTGTGTTTACCAATGTAAGCACTGTGGCAGTAGTAATGCAATATTTAAAAAATTTACTCTTGTACTATTGATACTCAAGTACTTTTAAAAACAAGTACTTTAGTACTTTTACTTAAGTAGACATCTGACTGTAGTACTTTTACTTGTACTTGAGTAAAATTTAGCAAGGGGTATCTGTACTTTTACTCAAGTAATGAAGCTGTGTACTCTGTCCGCCGCTGATGAGATCACAACGATATATATAGGCCTACGTCACAACAGGGAAGACGTTCACAACTTCCGTTTATAGGTAGGGTAGGCAATTTTTGGAGCGGCTAGCAATAGTGAGCTAGCTTTGAAAGCATAAGATCCCACCCTCCCTTTAGAGCGCTCTCGAAAGCCACGCCTCGTTCAAAAGACATGAACGTGTGTATAGCAGAGTTTGCAAAGCATCTCGAGATGAAGGATGGCGTTACCACATAACATTACAATATAATAAACATAAAACAACTTAAAGAGCACTGACCTGTACCATCTGACTGCTGAAAATTAATTTTGGCGGTGATAGTGTTGCCATTGAAACGCACAATTTCGAGTCACGATTCACTAACCGCTCCGAGTATAACGTCACAGGTTTCCATCTCTTCCACATTACAGTTAGTTATGATGTGAACACAGCATACACTTGTTGTTTTGGTTCAGGGGGAACTGTAAAAGGTGGCTGCTGTTTCGGTTGCGGACGGTGCTCGGTGACTGACGGCTCTAATAGCATGAAACACGCTGATGACGTGATATCTGCACGAGCAGGGTGCACTGAGGTCCGAATGCAATGATTGAACGAACATTTTATGGTCCTACGCCTTCCACAGATGATATATATCCCATATATATTTCAGTATGACAACTGAAAGGGTTGAAGAATGTCGGAAACCAAAAAGTTGATGAACCCCATTGACTTCCATAGTATTTTTTTTTTTTTTTTATCAACTGTTTGGTTAACCATATTCTTCAAAATATCTTCTTTTGTGTTCAACAGAACAAAGAAATTCATACAGGTTTGGAACAACTTGAGGTTGAATAAATGATGACAGAATTTTCATTTTTTGGGGTGAACTATCACTTTAAATTAGTGTTTGCTAACAGGATGTGAGGAGACTTTCAACCAGCATAACAAAACAAAAAAATCTGGAACAAATCACTATACCCTTACTTTAATGCTGACTTTAGGCAACGTTCGCAATAATCTCACATTGTTTATTTGTGGAGAAAAGCTTGACGTCTGAATCACGATAATCTTTGTACTGTTTCCCCCAGTGTAGGGTGTGAGACTCCACCGATAGTGATGACAAACAAAGAGACAAAGCACAGCTGACATTCGGTTACTGCACAGAGGAAGCAATCAAGTCTTTAATGTTCCTCAGATAAACAGCACGGCTAGGTTCCATGTCACAATACAGGCGTCTGTTCTTTCGGCGGAACCCGCTCACTGTTGCCTCTGCTGACACTGTATTTGTTTCCAGTGGTATTTTCCTTGCAGCAAAATGTCAATTCGCTGTAAGCAACTGTAACATGTTACCCCTACAACAATGTGTCCAATTGGAGCTTAACCTCAGACAAATAGGGATAGGTCAAAATGTTGTCCAACAACTGACTATATGTGTTATCTAGGGCTTGTGTACAATATTTATATTATTTTAAAAGTATTTTTACATTTATATAATAATAAATAATAATATAAGTGTACATTTTTGAATATTAATAATATAAAATTGTAATTTAGAGGTTTTATTTTAAATGTATATATTAAGTATTCATAATTTTTCATTTTTAAATGTATATATTATATAATACATTGTATTCTACTTTATTTAATTTCATTTGGCATGTTGTTAGACGGTTTCACAGTGAAACCCCTCTCAAAAACGTATGATATTTTCTATTCGTGCCCACAACTACAGCCATATATATTCAGTCAATCGTCTTTGGCCATAGCATTATGTTCCTTTGTTGCACACCTATGTTTTTGAACATGTGTTTGTTTGCTTTGTTTCTGAACACAAGAATGCATCTTATGTAAAAGCCCCCTTAGAAATGCATCTGATTTTCTAACAGCTGAATAGTGGTTTAGGCAGCCCACTGACCAGTCAATTTTTTTGTCTTTTCTAATATGCTTTTTTGGATTATTTGAAGCACAGCTTTGAGAACTATACATTGAAGACATCTGACAAGCAAGGCTGTCTGGAATGAGAGCCTGTAGTCATTTGTGCATATACAGCCATGCATAAGGGGGTGGTGTGTAGCGGCAGGGCAGTGATTGACTCTTCATGGTTTCTCCCTGCGGAGACAGACTGTTACATAATGAAACAAGCTGCTCCAGGCTGAATGCCGGCCTTATTTCCGACAACACAACTGCCTACACACTCCTCCTCTCATTTGCTTAGCATATACACCTCAATACTCTGGCTCTGGAGTTGCATGTACATGCACACTAGTCGACTAGTCGGTGGGTTGCCTGAATTACATGTCAACTAATCGGTCTCAAACCCTGTATTTGGTGCACCTGCCTCTATGGGATATGTTTGTTTGAGGCCGGTTACATAAGATGTGCTAAAAAACAGCTTCATGGTGGGCAACAGAATGCAAGGGACTTGTTAAAAGTACAACTTTTGTGAGCGAAGGTTAAAAAAAACTGTGCGAGACACTCTTTGGAAGACTGTTGGGTTCTGTTTTGCTGTATGTGATGTGGCTGGGCTGTATAAAATGGCTTTGAGCTCTTGCTGTTCTGCTTAAGTGCTTGATTGTTTCAGTCTGGTTAGGTAATGTAGCTCCTTCAAATCACTTGGCCAATAGAGGGAAAGCCGAGCTCATTATGGTGGAAAAAGCAGTCAGTGCCACATCATTTGAGGAACAGTTAAACATCTTTTGAAAGTACTAGAGTCTTTATATGGGGGGGAAACTTGAGTTTTTCTAGTTTTAGCTTTATTTGTTGTGTTGTAGGGCTGGGTATCGGCAGCTACCTCATGATATGCATCACAATTAGTGTTGTCAAATCGATTAACTGCGATTAATCATCGCGTAAGTTAACATAAGTTTGTGTTTATGTAACATATGTGTGTATAAATTATATAAATGATCTAAAAAATTCACTTTTTTAAAGAAATGAACTTTTATTCAGTGCAACTTTTATGCACTAAATTGATCCAGTGACAGTATAATGTTTACATTACAAAAAGTGTATTTCAAATAAATCCTGTTCTTTTGTACTTTGTTTATCAGGGAATCCTTAAAAAAGGATACAGATATTAAGCAGCCCAACGGTTTTCAACTGGTGCTCAAAAAATAATTCTTATTATTATCAAATCAGCATGTTAGAATGATTTCTGAAGGGTCATGTGACACTGCAGACTGGAGTAATGATGCTGAAAATTCAGCTTTGCCATCATAGTGGCAAAATGTACAGTCCTAAGACAAGAACGGGTATTGTTGTAATTCATCTATAACTTTGATGATAGGTTTCGATCCACTTCAAATGTTGAATACTGTATGTTAATAACGGTTCATTATCTTTGATCAAATAAATGCTGCCTTGGTGAGCATGAGAGACTTCATTTAAAAAAGTCTTACCAACTTTTGACAAAAAGACTTTTGAATGGCAGTGTAAATACAAATGTACAGATGCACTCTATTCATAAATGATTGTTTCAGCAAGTCTGTCTGATATAATAAAGTACACATCAGTGTAATCAACTGCACATCAGTAAATGCATGTCATGTTTGTTTTCTCTGACGTTTTCTGTTTTCCTGATTCACACTGTGGTGGACCGTGGTAGGGGGTCGTTTTCGGGTTCTTTTCACCTCTTACTCTCCCCCCCTCCCCCTCCCCGTTTCAGGATCAGGGTGGAGTGCCGTTTCCTCCCTCTGTTTCCCAGGCCTCGCCCCCTCTGTTTTCCAAGGCAATCTGAATCACTCCCTGACATTAATGCACAGCCTTTCCACGGATCATTCTTTAAACAACACCTCACTCACGTCTTTTGTGTTTTGTATCATTTGGAACCCTGTCTCCCGGATCTGTTTCCTACTGGTTCACTTATCTTGCCGCTATTAGTGATGTCTGATCCATTAAGGGCTAATTTCTTGACTCAAGCTGCTCATGCTCAAGTTTAATGCAGCTGGATGATATCTGCGTAACACATTGCTCTGTTTTCTCACCAAACTCAGTGGTTGTGCGTCATTCGCTGATTGTCTTTCCAAAGGCTGGGGCTTCTGTCCGGCTGTGCTTTTAGGATATGATCATGGATATGTAGTCGAGTGCTGGTGTTTCTTAGCTTTTTTCTGGATGGTGTTCCCTGTTTGTTAGACATTAGGAGTCCATATTCTGACTTTTACACTCCTCATGTACTCATGTACACATTTTGAGTTGTGAGACTGCCTGTTCCTCGGACAGTGTCTTCCATCTGAACTGTTCGATATATATGGTCGTGTTCAGTGACATTGTGCTCTAGGACTGTAACTTTTTCATTTGTTCTCCTACTTCAACATTTGGAAAAACCAAACAGGAAAGGAAGTGGACGCTTGTATGGCTTGCTGCTTTCAAACAAGTTGCCATGGCAGCTGGAGTCCAGGTAGACTGATACATTTACACACTAAAATGTAGTAATGGGGGACTTATTAGTGTTTTAATTATTAAGGAGCAATTTGGACATGTTTTCCGAACCTCGTGAGTCATAATTTTGTCTGTTTTAGCTTCTTTGCTCTAATGTGTTTTCCTCCCTGTTGATTTGTGGGTTGCAGGTGTTTGGTTGGATATTTGTACTTATCTAACAGCATAGGTTTTTATAGGCTTTGTTTATATTTATATATATATATATATTTATACATAAAGCTACATTTAAGACAAGTATTAGAATGATCTAGCAAATATTTGAAAGTCAACAAGCACAAGAATGAACTGGGCTGTACCAAAAACTACAGCTCATTATAAATGAAGGTACTAAGTTTAATATTCTGGAGATTAGGAATGGATCCAGTAACTACTTTTAATTCATTTTCTCTGTAAGGTTTTTTTTCAGCAGTGGTTATTTATTTTTCTGTGTTTTTAGAGAAAAAATTGTGCTTACTAGGGCTGTCGAAATTAACACGTTAACTTTGCGATACATATTTTTTCAGTTTAACGCTTTAAAAATTGAATTGCCTGAAAAACCACTTCATGCGAGCGTAAAAACTTTTGCGATATGGGAGTTTTTGCGAAATGTACGTGTTTCCATTGGGCTTATTTTCAATTCGCAATTACATTTTACGCTAAACTGGCCAATTGCAAAAATCTGAACTGGCCCACCTGGGTCAGTAGAAAAAAACTTTTTTGAGCCCTGATATATTAAAGGAACAGCTAAATGTGACATTTATTATGATGGGTGAAGATTGTTTTAAGTTCACTTAAATTAAAAGTTGTTATATTTTTAAAGCCTATTAAATGTTAAAGTTGATACCTTTCAATTAAACCGTACTGTAATGTTGAATGACTAATTAAAATTGCTAAAATTGAGAACAAAATCAGTTTAATAAAGACATCAGTAGCAGTACGGTGGTATTGGCCTTCATTGTGCTTAAAAAGCAAATATTTAAATAATACCATCTTTATGTTGTTTCTACATTATTTTGGAGATTCAATGTGAAAGTATTACAGTCTAAATATATATATAAAATATTTACCAAAAAATGTGCAATTAATTAGTTTTTTTCTGATTGACAGCACTAGTGTCTTTTACTACAATTTTTAATGCATGAATTTGACTGGATACTGAAATAAAAACAGCCTAATTTGTCATGCCTGTAAAAGTCAATTGAAAATATTAATATTTTTAAGTTCATGAAACTTTCTGTAGTAAATAATTTACTCTAAAAATAATATTCTCTCTCCCTCTTACCAAGGCTGCATTTATTTGATAAAAACAGTAAAAAAAATAAAATAAACTGTAATATTGTGAATTATTATTATTATTATTATTATTACAATTTAAAATAGTTGTAATATATTTGAAAATGTAATTTATTCCTGTGATGGCAATATAATTTTCGGTCTTTTTTTTGTTGTTTTTTGTTTTTTTTGAGTAATTTGGAGTCATTTTCAGCAGTCATTACTTCAGTCTTCAGTGTCTAAAATTCTGATTTGGTTAATATTTTCATTAAAACAATGAATTTTTTTCAGGATTCTTTAAAGAATAGAAAGTTCAAATGAACAGCATTTATTTTAAATATTTTTGTAAAAATGTAAAAGTCTTTACTGTAACTTTAGATCAATTAAATGCATCCCTGTTCTTACAAAAAAATCTTACTGACCCCAAACCTCTTTTGAAAAGTATACTAAAAGTCACTAATATTTCAAACAGATAATATGTTTAATAACTGTCACAGCTAAGTAGGCATTGTTATAGGCTGATAATCTCTAAATGGCCTTTTAAATGGACCTGGCCTTGTATCTTACTGTACTTATGGATGCACAACATCAACCGGAAAGTTCAAAGCCACGTTCAGCGCCCATTTGAATGGGCCAAAGATGTGAGATTGTGAGTCTCTTTGCAGTGCTGGACCTGAGAGGAATGTGAGTGTAACATGGGGAAGCAGTGGCCTCTGGCCAGCTCACCATGCTGAGATGTGATTCTGATTTCACGATGGGGATCAGCTCTTCTTCTCACGAGAGCCGCCAGAAAACACTCTGCGTTGGGGTCTAAAACAATAGTGAGTCTTTGGAGGCTCAGCAGTTTAGTATGTTTTGATATTGAGGTTGGAGAAGGGTTGTGGAGTCAAGTATTTCATGCATGAGAGCGTCTCTGGATCTACTGCACAGGACACAGCTGCATATATGGGACAGTATGTCTGTCATGTTTCGTATGATAGCACAATATTATAATTCTCCCTGATGTGGCACGCTATATATAATATGCTTACGTAAACACTCAGCACAACACAAAGTTTGAGTTACATAAACCATCTGACCCAACGCCTCTTGTAGCCATTGATATACAGTACCCTGTGTTTGACGCCTCAGTCCAAGGCATTATTTCTTTGTCTCTTCTCCAGATGATGAAGGTGACCACCAGCACAGCACCATGGGGAGCGAAGGGGGCACGGCAGGGGACGGCACCCCTCCTCCCAAGCGCAAAGGCAAGTTCTCTACCCTGGGTAAGATCTTCAAACCCTGGAAGTGGAGGAAGAAGAAAAGCAGCGAGAAGTTTAAGGAAACTTCAGAAGGTCCTTTGTTCTTTTCTCTTCATGTTTGTGTTGGAAAAAACGTTTCCTTTCCTTGACTTTTCTTTTCTCTTAAATAACACCCTACTGTTGTGAATGTTTTCTTTCCTTTGCTGATATGAATGTTGTTTTCGCAGATGTTTTGAACAATAACTAGATGATTTCAAAATCCTCTTGCCCAGTGATTTCGTTACAGGTTTCGCTTGAGGACTTGGTACCTGACATGAAATGTTGACCCAACACTGTACTAAAAATGTTTAACATACAATAAATGTCCAGTAATTCAAATTTGCTGGAGATGCACTAATCTGTGGTTCAAAACCATGGAGTTATATACAACTGTGTGCAGTTGTGAGTTTAGCTTTTATATTATATAGTGTTTTTGTTCCCCCCTACAGTTTTGGAAAGAAAGATGTCGATGAGGAGGCCAAGACAGGAACTGATCGAGCAAGGAGTGCTGAAGGAGCTTTCTGACAATGGTAGGAGAGAAAAGTGTGTGTGTTTGGTTTGCGTGCGTGCATTTTGTTTTAAATATGCAGAAAAATTACTGTTAAGGTTAGGTTACAGTACACACTTTTAAAATGTGTAGATTTTGTTGTTGTTTTTCACCCACACCCAGAATCCATCATAAATATGCATCATAATCCAGGGCTCTAGAGTGCGACCAATTTGGTCGCATATGCGACCAAATTTTGTAAGTGTGCGACTAACATTTTTCCTAGGTCGCACCGGTGCACCTAACGTCCTCGCATCCGCTGCCTCTGCACGAACGTTTGTTGGCGTTTGTTCTCCTTTGACGGAACTCACACTCTTCTCTCACGCGATGCCACAGCTCGCAGCCTCGCACAACACGACAGCCCTGCTTAATGAGTGACGACGACGGAGGACAGAATTAAACATTCAAACGTAGCCTGGTTACACTTAAGGTCTGTTATATTAGTCTGATTTTATTTTAAATTTCGGCTTCCAAAGATTATAAAAAATAATATATTGAGGTAAAACCATTAAAAACTATCTACGCGCCACTTCTTCCCTTCGCAGCATTACGCTGTCATTTCTCCCTAAAACTCAGAATCAGAATCAGCACGATCGGTGATTGTTGTAAATGCAGTCTAGCTACTGTTGCTAAATTGCGGGACGCGTTTAATAATTGAAAGAGCTATTAAAAACACAAAAATCTGCGCAAGAGATGTTGTTCGCATGGCGGCGCGCGCTCCGAAACAGTCCGAGACAAGCAAATTATACTTTCGGTTTCATGTGCAGATTGTGCGCGTCTAAACGATCAATTGTACACAAAAGCGTGTCAAAATTACCGGCTTTGAGATTCACTAAAAACAGTTTATGTCTTAAATGGACGTAGTTATGGAAATAGTTGGGAGAATATGGTGCATCAGTAGCCTATTAGATCTGCACCCGGTCTTAAAGGGGCCGCAGTCTAATAAACATGCTGACGATTGCGCCATTACTGCAAATCAAACAACAAGAGAAAAATCACTCACAGCTCTCGAAAGAATAACTTCAGCTTTGATAAGCATTAATCTATTTATGATAAATTTTACAGTGTTATTTTACATTTTATTACTTTATTAGATTTCGTTTTAGACCATGCCTGAACAGTAGTAGGCCTTCCTGAAATTAAAGCACTGTGTAGGCCTATATAAAGTGTATCTTTGTTTAATTGTTTATCTTTTGTTTATCTATTGTTTATCTTTGTTTATTATATATAAAACAAAAAGAACCATAAGAATACAGTTAAAGTACTGTATCGATAAGCAGTATCAGTAAGAGTAGGAATACCGTTAATAATTGTGCTTCAAAAAATAAATAAAAGTTTTTACCTACACCTTCTTGTTTAAATTCATTTACATAATATGAATGTGTATAGAGCGTGATAAAAAGGTGACCTTAAAATTGTGGCGTTAAAGGTGATACATCCGAGGAAAAATGTGGGTGCACCCAAATTTTGTGCTGGTGCACCTAAATAAAAACGTTAGGCGCACCAGTGCAACCAAGGCAAAAAGTTAGTCTGGAGCCCTGTAATCAGATGTCATGTCATTTTGACCAAAACAAACAATTTTGTCCATAATATTTTTGTCTGTCATTTCCTGTTAAGTAGGGCTGGGCAAAAAAAAAAAAGATTTTTCGATGAATCGTTTTTTAAAATGTGGTCGATTCAAAATCGAATCTCAAAGGCCACGAATCGATTTTTTTCCATATTTATTTATCTATCACCCAAAAGCCATTATTAGTTTTCCTACATTGTTCATAGGCTTATATTTGAATGTTACAGCTAATGCTGTGAGATTTGATGTTTGTTTTATCTTAAACATAAAATAACCTGATCCTGTTTGATCAAGGCATCTGTTCTGACTTGTCCAATTTTCAGCATAAATGTTTCATCTTACATCAAAATCCTGTCTATTCATTGTATCCATTTGAAATATAGAGTTGGGTTCTGTTTTAGTGTACCTAAAATAAAGAGTTTAAGAGTTCTTAATTTCTTTTTATTAATTAACCACTTGTAAACTTAGGATTTGTATTAAAGCTATATTCATTGAGTCGAATCTGGAATCGAATTTAGAATCGAAATCGAATCGAATTAAGAGCTTGCGAATCGAAATCGAATCGAATTGGAACATCTGAATCGATACCCAGCGCTACTGTTAAGCTGTAATTTTTGGCCAGGTCATGCAATTATTCCATTAAATATTTTTTATCACTATCTACTTGTCTATTTTGGATTCATAAAATGTTGGCTACTGTATGAAATTAGTCTTAGTTAGCAAAGAGTTGGCTGTTTTATTCCAAAATGTCATTTCCACCACAGAATGTTATCCTATGGAGTACATAATCTGAAAAAGATGGAAAAGACATTGGTTCAGGGAAAAAGGACTAAAATGGCTTGATTCTTCTGTGAGGAATGTATATGACTAATTGTTGGACACTATTAATTAGATATTATGTAAACTAGTGATATGTGTATGGAGAGAGTTCTTTCTAAAAGTCTGTATGTCCAAAAGCACCCATAGTGTGTGTGTGTGTGTGTGTGTTTCAGGCAGGGGGGTTTGCGCCTTTAATTTCTGAGTGGTCTCGCTGTATTTCTTACATTCCTGTCATTGTGGTCTATGATGATACTGGACATACCAACAGAAAAAGCTGGGCCTCAGAAGGAAAATAAACATTGTGAATGTATTTCCCCCTCATTTACAGATGTGCGTATCCATTAGTGCTGAATCACAGGTCTGTGGCTCAAAGCTATTTTGATACATGTGCTATACTTTAATTTCAGTGCACTGTCTCTCTTCACATCAGAAAAAGACAGACAGCTCAGTGAGGTTGTATGTCATCTCAGCCCCACATAATGTGGCAGCAGCCAGGGGAGCTGAGACAAATTCGGCAGTTTTCAAGGCAGATGAAGGGTGTAAATTTCAATTTGATACTTTTTTTTTTTTTTATCTTCATATTTTTATCTTCAGGAGCAAAAAGCTTTGAAAGTCATGCGCTGTGAACCGGCTGCTTTTGGAGGCCTATTTATTTGAAAGCTGCTCGTGTAACCTTTGAGAGATGTGTGAGGAGACGCAACCTGTACTTCAGAGCTAGTCGTAGTTACACGCTTGTGTCGCATTTCAGACGCAAGCCACATTAGTCTCTAACCTGATGCAAACCTGGTCTTTTTTTTTCAATAAAAATGCAAATCCTTTTGAATTTTTCAAGGTTACCTCTCCCAGGGAAACAAATATTTGTTCAATGAATACTGTACTAAAAGGTGAAACGTGTGCCTTTTCTGTCTGTGCACCTCCTGTTTTTTAATTTTTTAATATTTGTGTGTGTATATTTTGTATTGTTAATTGAGCAATAAGGTATGATTCACAAAGCATGTGAATCAACTCAACTCAAATGCCTTTTTTCTTGTGGAAACTACAGAATAAGAATATGAATGACACACATTTTAATTAAAGTAATGAAATTAAAACCTGGATGACTTTCTTTCCTCCATGGAACATAGATTTTAGGAAGTGAATGGTGACCTGGGTCTGTTAAACTCCAAAAAGTACCATAAAAGCACCATAACAGAAGTCCATACGTCTTTTGTACTATATTCTAAGTGTTAAGTCATACAGTACAGACAAATGTATTATGTGTTATTCACGTGAATTTTGCTTATAGCTCTTAAATCTAATTTGTGCAATTTGAATATGCATATACTCACTTTTTGCACATTGCAGTTGGTCACGAGATACACAAAATAGGGTGTCTCATGGCATCAGTGAATGTTTTTGTGTCATGAAGAAGGTGTGGAAAAATTGCATTGCGCTGACTATAGATAATCTCGCCTAACGTTGATGATGGCAATAGTAAAACTGTTGACCTGCCTTTTATAATATGATATGAATCCAGTTACTTGCCATATAGTTATGTTTTTTTTTCTTTGTTAACAGAATCAGGTGAGGCCCATGGCCACAAGACACACTATGTGAAGAATGGTCACACTCTGCCTGTAGGAGTTGGTGGAGGTCTGGGGCTAGAGCAGGTTCACTCGCCCTCTGAATCTGAATTCAGAGTCAACCCTGTCTGGCTGCCGCAGCATGATGACCGCAGAGGCCGTGCCCCCTCCGATGGCGATCATCGCGGAGCATTGGGTCCCCGGGCCTCCAATCAGGACGAAGGCAGGAGAAGTGGTTGGTCTGTTGGGACGGAGGACTGGAAATCTAATCTGGCCTGGCAGGGAGATGATATCCGACGTGGAGGAAGACCTCACGCTGAAATGGACAAGAGGCCTGGGCTAATGAAAGCCCCATCCGAGGATGGGCGCAGAACTCGCCCCGAATCTGACTGGAAGCCGACGCTTCCTCGTCACTCGTCTGTCGAAGAGGGAAGGGGAAGACAAGGTTTGTAGGATCAATTCTCTTCACGTTTCTCTAGTTCCCTTTCTACCTTCCTCTCCTTTGTTCTCCACACTTCCGCCATCACTGCATCACCTTCTGTTGGGCCAACTGGAGTGAGACAAGTGCCTGTGTTCCCATGGGTTCTGCTCCAGCTAAGGTTCTTATTTAGGAACTGAGTGCAGCTAAGCTGAATTCTCCTGTTCTTTCCTAATTAATAAACCACAGTCACCTCAATCCTCATCAAAGCGAACATTATCATGTGTGACCCGTGCTGGCAAAATGAGTCGGAATGTGCAAAGGCTAATTTCGAGCTACAGGCAAAACAAGTAAAACAATTTCAGTTTTGGTTGAATTCTAGGTTTTCACAAAAATAAGTTCATTAAGCCATCATCCAGTGATCCAAATGCTCCAAATAGCAATAAATAAAACATCTAAAATGATCTTTATTTGAACGTTTTCTGAGAGGAGTACCTTTCCTGAGTGCCATTTTTCTCTGCTCGCTTCTTGACGACTGGCTGAAGTTTGGTATCGTTTTAAAGTGCAGCATTCCAACTTTGTGAATATTCATAGCGAATTATTGATGCCATGAGTCTGAACCAATGAAATGTGATTTTCAAATTCATGCTGATGTAAACAAAACGCTCTAACTCGCTGACAGATCCGAAGAGTGCGCACAAAGACACCTCGCGATCCAGAGATACTCAGAATTACAGTATTTTAAAATATCTGTCTTGGAGAGTAATCACGAAAACATTATCTTTTTAATAGAGAATAGAGAAAATAACACTAACTCATTTGTGAAAATTTACTCATTGCGACTCATTTTGCCAAAATGGGTCACATTTAGTCCCAAAACCATTCCTTTGTAGACAGATCTGTCTCTCCACTATGACTGTGAACTATGAATTTTTTTCTTTTAGATTTAATGTAGAGCAACATTTCAATGGTGACTGAATTAGGCAATGTAACTTATACAGATAATTATAGAAATGTTTTTTAGCTTTCTGATGATATTCAATGTGCATTTTGATATGTATGTATTTTTTCTGTAGTGTCTTAAATGGTGTCTTTTGAATCGATTCACTAAAGCAGTTCTGCTGTGAATTTTTTACTTAATAAACCTTCAGATCAGATTGTATTATTATTATGAAGCACAAACTAAATATCTGAATTAGTTTTTCAAGTGGCTGAATATTATGTTTTCCCTTACAGAGTCTGACGGCAGTCAATACGTCCCTAACTCAGAGCTTCTGAGGGACACACTGCGAGAGCCTCTGCCCCCCAAGCAATCTGTCATGCCCCCTAAGTGGCTTATGACCTCCGCCCCAGAACCTGGCGTTGACAGCTTGCCCCGCACCCCTGTCCACAACCCCGCTGCTGGTTTCTCCTCTTCCTCTGCCTCCTCCAACTCCTCCTCCTCCTCAGCTGTCAGCACAGCTGGAAAACCTCTACGAAACGTCTCCTCGGCTGGTGCCAACACACAGGTTTCCGGTGGCGCTCACCTCACCACCTCCTCAGGACCATCCTCTATGGGTGCTGTCCCAACTCAGCCCACCAAACAGCCCCCCCTCCCTCCACCCAAGCCAATCAACCGTAGCAACAACCCCGCCATGTTGGGTGAGTGGTCACAAACACGTCATGCGAGATATAACATGACCCCTATTAAAGTCTGTGAAATTACTAGTCGCAATTCATTTGCTTCCTCCGGAAAGCTCTTTGATAAAGCCCTCATAATCTTCTCTATGGGTGAAGATTTGGGTATGGATAATAGGGGCATGTCTCTACAAAAATTAAGAGACTTTAATGTTAATAATCCCTACCAATATTTTTAACAATCACAGTAATGAATTACTTGACCTTTATAAATTAAATTACCAGTTACTAGAATAACTGTATAAAATGTTTTTATGGTTGGCACATTTACTGTGCTGCAAACCACCACAGATGACTCATTTTTAAACATTTTAAATACATATGTTAAATAATACTCACATTTATGTTTTCTATTTATTTATTCATAATATAGTGTTTATTTTTGTATAATATTTTAGTGCTTCTAAACAGGAACAAACGAATCAGCTGTGGAAACATTTGTTTGGTTATTTTATATGGCCAAGAGAGCTGTGTCACTGTTTTAGGCAAACGTGTAATGCCATAAATGAGGAAATTAATAAAAAGCTCTGTGAGGGAAGTTGAAACGGCTTAATAAAATTAAAATGGGAATTTCAGTATAATACTTCCAAATAGATTTCACAGCTGTTAGATACAGTGACAACCCTGAACCACATATGTAGAGACTGGCAAAGAAATCCTTTCATACTTAAAGATTGCAGTATTAGTCATTGCTGTCTGCGCGTGTAACTGTATCTGTATAATTTGACAGATTTTAAAATATCCCTAGTAATATTCAAAGCAAATCTACTGTATTTGCTCACAGGCATCACACTACAGCATCTCCTACACAGAAAGCACTGATGCTCATATGTTTGTGTTGGGGCATTTAAAACTTCTATTTTTACTTTAATATATTTTATAAGCATGTGTGACATGCAGTGGTGCATGATTTGTTGTGTTAATTAAATGAAATCCACTTTCTTATGTGCCATGTCATTCGTCATAAGAACTCAACCATGTATTTATTACATTTCCTATTCTCTGCTTGCAGAGCCAATTTCTGCTTTTGGGGTTCTGCCCCTTAAGCTGATCAACTTGATAATAGTCTTTGATTGCGAGATACTCAGTTATTACTAAAGACAATGTTTTCATTTATGTTGTAATCTTGGATTTGTCATTTGTCCCTGCCCTGATTATTGCAGGAAAACAATAGGCATGTTTGTTCCAATTTAATAGGAACTTTTTCTTATTTGGGAGAATTTGGTCTTTGAATGCGTTTCTTTGTTAAATCATATGAGAACCGCTGATATCAATATCTGATGTTGAATATGATTTTATTAGCCCTTGATTTGAACTATGAAATATTGGAACCTATTTAGGGAAATTGAGATGTTGAATGTAATCAATATATTTCGTTTTATATTAGGAATGATATATTTAAGCAGTGTAACATATTTTGAACAACAGCCAATTTGTCGTCCTCCAACAAAAATAGTTCAAAAGGAAGCCGATGCGTCAAGCTTTTCATAGTTTGTAGTGTCTGAACATCGTGTCTCAAACATTCAATCTCCACACTGCCTCCTGCTGTCCATTTGGAAGCCAGTCAATGAGCATGTCAGGCAGTGCCTCTGAAAGGCAGAGCTGTACATTTCACATATGTGTTGATGTTTTACTGCTTATAAGTGTGCTGGGTCACAGTACACTGGAATGGGCCAGATCTTGATGTTGAACCGCAGATGGCAGACAGAAGCTCTGTTACATTAAAAGAATAGTTATTGTACAAAGGTCTTGCTGACCATTTGTGATAGGATTAACAATAACATTTTGAAATGTGTTGGTTTTCTTTTACTTTGACTGGTTCCACAGTGCTCTGGCATTTTCTTTTTTTAGGGTAGTGGTAGTTGTTAGCTAGCTCAACCCAAAATGTTGAAGATAGTGGCTCTTTTTGGATCTTCTAGGTGTTCAAATCTATGGCTTTAGCTGGTTCTTTAACTCGCATATGCATTTAAAGTCAATGTGAATTGCCATTTGCAACCCATTTTACTTCCATAATGTGATGTATTTCTTAGTGAAACAGGATATTCAACAAGGAAAAAATGAAAATAAGTGGGGGAAAAAAGTAACTAATGCAATTTTGAAACTAGCAAGTTTGTTGAATGCCTAAAAAAATAACTGTCTATTTGGCTATTGGTTAATTATCCAATAGCTTTCTCAGCCGAAGTGATGCCACCAGAAAAGGAAAGTTGTTTCAGAGGAAGAGCATGTTAAATTTTATTTATATATATATCTGCACAGATGAATCATTCACAATAAGACCAAGAGCATGCATTTGGAAAATAAATGGGGTCAATTTTGATTTCACGTTGACTTTAAAAACCTTCTGTGTGTAGCCTCACCTTCGTGCTGTTCACAGTCAATTAAAGGAGTAAGTCGTCCCTGCTTTTGTAAAGGTATGTGGTGTTTGATGCCCGGGGACTGTGTTTTTGTCCCCCGCCAGCCTCCACCCTGCACGGGGGTGACGGCAGCGATTTCCCTCTCTACTGGTCCTGTTGGAAGCGTGAGGGTGACCATGACGTCTACCTGTCCCTGCCTGTCTACCTCTGTCGGCGGGCAGGAGGCATGCGCACAGGTAAACGTCGAGGCCAGGCCTGTCGCCAAACCTGGGTCCTTCATCCTCTGCTGTGTGCGCTAGCCTCATCTTTCTTATCCTCAGCATAGCATGCCTTTAGCGCACCAATTGAGCGTGCACGGGCTAATTTCGACTAACACGTCCCCCCTTGCTGCTACTCTTTCTCTCTCACTCCTATTCTCAAGTGCAAAACTGCATGTTTTGGGCATTAAAGCTGTCAAAAGCGTGCAGCACATTGGCACATGTGCTTAAACAGGTGTTTAAACGGCTAGAAGACCCCCTGTACAATTGAGGCAATCTTAGCCACCGCTGCTGGAAATGCCCCATCATGCCAGGTGCCAGCATATGTTCTGTATAAGCTACTCCAGGCAACAGTTGCTCCACAAGCAGCTGTGAGATTAGAAACGAGGAATGAATCCAGTCCACCTCATCATGACATGCTGAAAGCCTGCGGGGTTGCTTAGCTTTAGAGCTAAAATTCATGCATTTGATTCGTAGGCAGCCAGGCTAATCCATAAGAATGTTTTAACATGCAGTTTGCATGTTTAGCTTACTTTATGCTTACTTTTCATTAATAATGTTTGGCCGCTGTACTTCATTATACTTGCACTATATCTTTGGCAGTTACGTGTAGAGCAATTCATCAATTCGAGTCATGTGACATGGGTTTGCATTGCATTGATTAGCAGTCACATGGCTTTTCATCTTCATTCAACTTGCTTGCTTAGAATGTGTTCTGTAAGAATCAGTTGGTCTTCGGTGACGTTACTGGCGAGTCGGGATGGAAGTCATTTGATTCTACTAATATGAAATGTGAAAACTTTAAAGTTTGTATTAAACAAAAGGGAAATTTCTCTCATCATTTACTCACCCTCATCTCATTCCAAACCTGTATGATTTTAGTTCTTCTGTGGAACACAAGAAAACATTTTGTCTGTACTGGAAGCACTTTAAAAGTATCATAAAATGTAGTCCATATGACTTCTAAAGTCATACGATAACTTTTTTGAGGAACGGATGGAAATTTAAGTTTAATGTTCTCCTGTGAATTGTTATTTTAGTATTATTTATTTACTATTTATTATAATATTTATTAACATTTTTGATTGGTCATTATGTTTATATATATATATATATATATATATATATATATATATATATATATATATATATATATATATATATATAAAAAATATGCTTTTGTTATATTTCTATTTAGCTTTAATTTATAATTAATTGTGGTACTTTAACTAAATTTATTTTATTTAGTTGCCAAGACAACATAGTTTTTCATCTAATATTTATATTTGATCTTATTTTTGATTTATTTCAGTTAAGAATGATAAAAAAAATAAAAAAAATTAGTTTTATTTAACAATAACAGCGCTGCTCCGGTGAGCTGAATCATTGAGTCAGGGAGTTTTTTTGTGCCAGTCAGGGACTGGTTTTGTGAACTGGATCAACTAATTTAATGGACAAGATGCATAAAAAAAAAAAAAGTCTCCTTTTGTTTTCCATGGAAGAAAGTCATATGGGCTTTGAATGGCATGAGGGTGGGTGACAGAATTTTAATTTTTAGGTGAACTGTTCCTTTAATTCTGTTGAGTAATAGTACAGTGATGTTTGAACTTTAATGCAGTATGTTTGAAAAACTGTTACTTATGTTTACAATGTTTCTTTATGCATAATATTCTACAGCTGAACTCGCACAAGGAGGCACCAACCTAGTACCGGTCAAACCCTCACCCCCCATGCCCCCGAAGAGAACCACGCCTGTCACCAAGCGCAATCCAGAAGACTCTCCTCTGACCATATCCTCCCTTCCCTCCATTCTGTCCGAGGACATAAGGGCCAACATCCCTGGGGGCTACCAGCTGCCCCCACCTCCCCCATCCCCACCTCTCCCCACACACATCCCCCCTTCCCCTCCACGGGCCCACACACATCACCTCCTCCACCAACACTCCTACCCCTACCCCCTGCCCCAGCCACTTCCTGTCCACTTTGACCCTCCCAGCCCGCCGGAGGAACCACCTGCCCGTCAAGCACCCGTTCCCTTACACATCATGATCCAGAGGGCGCTCAGTAGCCCAGGACCCACCCTCCCACACCCAGATGGCTCCCAGCGTGCCCACTCACTGCTGTTTGAGACACCGCCGGAGTACCAGGGTGGCCGCCCACTGCCAGTCACCATCCAGCCTCTCAAACTGTGAGTGTAATCTGGGCACTTTCTTTAGTTTCGATTAGAGCTGTCCATCAAAAATTAAATACTACAAATTTGGTCACAGTTTCTGTAAATGCAATGCACATTTTTTGTAAATACATATTATAGATCTTATTGTGGATGATTCATCCATGTGTGTGTGTATATGTGTGGATGTATATATGTATGTACAGTGTGTGTGTGTGTGTATGTATGTATGTATGTATGTATATATATATATATATATATATATATATATATATATATATATATATATATATATATAATTGTATGAATTATTATTAAATTAAAAAATATATAATATAAATAATATATAATTATTAAATTAAAAAAATTCTATAAATTTTTTGGACCTTGTGACGTTTAATCAAAGTCTCATAAATCAATCTTCCAGGGCAATGACAGACTTCTCTCTGATGTTACTGGATTTCTCCAATCATTAAGTGCACTTAAATCCCATCCTTCCACAATTGACTGCAAACTCGCATTTATCAAATCCAGCTTTCATGAATCAAATTCCAATCAAAAATTGATTGATAGAACTAAGTTACCGCCCCCATACCGATAATTAATTACACTTGAATATATGCCACAAAAAGTTCTGTCACTACTTCAGTTTCAACACTTTTAAAATAGCAGTGTAAACATTTAACTAGTCATTTTCATGCTCTTGCTGATGCTTGACATGAAAAAAAAAATCCTCCATAGACATTGAGCCAGTCACCATGATTTTGCCAAGTAAGACATATTTTGAGGGTATTTTGTTGATCCTGGAACAACATTCCTGTCTGAAAATGTAGTCCTAGCCCTATCACTATCCCTGAACCTAAACCTAACCCTACCCATAAGTTATCCTTAAAATCCAGGGGCCGGTTTCACAAAGCTATTTTAGACCGGTCGATAGTGTTAGACGAGTCCATAATTTGCTCATAGACTAGTCTAATGCAAGTTATACTGTTTCACAAAAATAAAGACTGACTTTATTTAGACCAAAAAAATTAGACACCTTACCCCCAGGCTAACTTAGGTCTAAGACTTTGTTACCTTGGCAACCAGCAATAACAATCAGTTACATTTACAAACAGCCAAAAGAAAAGGGAAAATGGCTCATAATTTAAACATTTCTTCTTGTTACTACATTCTCCACTAAATTTCCCAAGTAAAATGTCCTTGTAACTGTTATACTCCTCCAACAAACACATATTTTCCGATGGGGTTAACTGCACTGAGCGGTTGAATGCGCTTACTCGATCCGCCATGTTTTTTGTTTTGAAAAGTGTCTTATTTTACCCAGAATGCATTGCAGTGTAGTCCTACTTAAGATAGTCAGAGTCTTAAGTGCTTTTTGCAACGGTCTGATTTTGATGTCTATCTGAAGTCTGACTATCTACTATATCTAAGCCATAGTCAAAGTCTATCTTTGTGAAACCGGCCCCAGAGGAAAATTATATATTAATAACTCCTAACCCTAGTTGTAAGCCTAAACTTTACATAAACCTTAAACTTGTCCCTCAAATCTGATTGGTTGATTGGAATGTTGTTCCAAGATCAACAAAGATGTTGATTCAGGAACATGTTGTGCTTGGTGAAATCACGTTCACCCATTGAGCCTTGGTGCTCGTTTGAGAAAGGCTGGTTCAATCCATCTTGCGTTCTCTTTTTCTCTAAAATATTTTGTATCCTCTCTCGAATGTTGTATGTATCTCTCGAATGACAGTAAAAAGTTGCAAATACAGTACATTAATATGCATATGGGTCCAATATGAAATGGATTTTTATTTGCTCAGGGATGAGGATGACTACTCTGATGAAGAGGAGGAGGAAGAGGACGATGATGATGATGATGAGGAACATCCACCTGATCACCTCCCATCCCCTCAGTCCCAGCCAGATCTTGAGCCTCGTAGCCGCAGATGTCTGGTAGGGGACCTGAGCATCAGCGTCATCCCAGAAGGAAACAACAGCAGCGAGGAGGAGGAAGATGAGGAAGATCAGCAGCCGGATGAGAGCGATTCAGACGGACCCGTGCTATACAAGGATGATGAATCGGATGAAGACGAGGATGATGACAGCCCACCAAGTATGTGTATATATATATATATATATATATATATATATATATATAGGTGTGTGTGTGTGTGTGTGTGTGTGTGTGTGTGTGTGTGTGTATATGTGTATATGTGTATGTATATATGTATATGTGTGTATATATATATAGACTTCAGATGCAAAAGCCTGTAAGTGCCATCTGAAATTTTGTTCTAGAATGATCATTTTTATCAAGCTTGTATGTTTAAGTTCAGTTATTTCACTTTAATGGCAATGAAAATTACCTATCAATTAATTGTCATTAAAGTGAAATTACTGAACCTAAATATACGAGCTTGATAAATATGATCATTTTAGAACAAAATTTCAGATGGCACTTAGAGGCTTTTGCATCTGAAGATTTCATACACACACACAACACTGTTAATTCACAAAAGAATTTGGGGACAGTAAGATGTTTTAATGTTTTTGAAAGAAGTCTCTTATGCTCACCAAGCATGCATTTGTTTGATCAAAAACACAGTCAATAATATTATAAATATTTTTACGCTTTTAATTTTTTAATATATTCCTGTGATGGCAAAGCTGAATTTTCAGCATCATTACTTCAGTCTTTAGTGTCACATGATCCTTCAGAAATCATTCTAATATACTGATTTACTGCTCAAGAAACATTTATTATTATTATTATTATTATTATTATTATTATTGTTGTCAATGTGGAAAACAGTTGTATTGCTTAATATTTTTGTGTAAACCATGATTCGTTTATTCAGGATTTTTTGGTGAATAGAAAGTTCAGTAGAACAGCATTTATTTGAAATGGAAATCATTTGTAACATTATAAATGTCTTTAGTGTGTGTGTGTGTGTGTGTGTGTGTTTATAAATGTACAACCAGTTGTACATTTTACACAATACATGTGTCTGTGTTTTTAGAATGAGCCTTCTGCTGTCTCTATTAATTCCACAGTTTTTTTTTATTCAGACATCTGTCCTTATAAAAGAGAGCCAGGACTTCTGACTGCATGTGTGTGCGTGTTTGCTTGCTGCAGGTGCTCTGGCCAGCAGGGTGAAAAGGAAGGACACGCTGGCGCTGAAGCTGAGCAGTCGGCCCTCTGCCCCAGACAGGCAGGCTCCTGAGAGGCAGGCCAAAGTGGAGCACACCAGTCTGTCGTGGCAGAGCAAGGAGCAGTGGGAGGCCATCCGCACACAGATTGGTTCTGCGCTCACACGGTAATAGCCCTCTCAGCCACACACCCACATAAATACAGATTACACTGAAATACTGTTGTACTGAATATCAACACAGCTGTGAATCAGTCATAGACTGATACTCCGTGTAAGAAGAACCAACAAGAAACAAGAAGTTGAGGCCTATTCACACCAAGAACAATAACTATAATGATAACGTTTTATAAAACGTTCTAAACGTAAAAGAATAGCAGAGCCCACACCACAACTATAACAATAACGGCACGCATTAACAATATCATTGGAATCACTTTCACAACAATTTTTTCCAGCTAATGATTGACAGAAATGACAGCCAATAAGAATCCATCCTGCTTTAAAGAGCTCAAGCATTTAAAGTGACAGATGACAAAACTGCAGCTTGTGCTTATAATAAACAGAACAATATCGTGCCTATTAAATTAAATGTAATATTTAAATATATATTTAAACATTACATTTTAAATTATATTTAAACATAATTAAAATAAATATGCATATATATATATATATTCAATTAGTGTTTATAATATTGTGCAAAATAAAGAGAATATATGAATAATATGAGGTTGTTGTTGTTGTTTTGTTTTTTTCTGTAGACGATTGAGCCAGAGACCCACTGCTGAGGAGTTGGAACAGAGAAACATTCTCCAGCGTAAATTGCCTCTTTATACTCACTCACTCCAGATTTATTTTCCTGCTTCCGTTCTGTCCTTTTTTTCTCGTTTCATTAGTTACTCATTTATTCCTGTTCATTTATTCCCTCAGTGTTCACTGAAGGTTTGACACTGACCCACATATATTTCACTCTCCGTCTCTATTGGTTCATAAGATATTACAGATATTTTCTGCTAATTAGAGTGAAGTCTTTGCTTGTGTTTCTCTGTGTTACTTTGCTGCCTACTTTTATTTTGTATTTTAATAGTTGTCTGTCGTTTATGTGCTCGCAGTTTTCAGTACTTTACATCATTTTCCTATGATATTGGATTTGATTCAGCCTAATCGGTGTTGATGGTGTCTCTTCTTTCCAGCAAAAAACCAAGCAGACAGACAAGCAGAGGTCAGGGAGATCAAGCGCAGACTCACCAGAAAGGTGCGATTCGGTTCGCTTGCATAGGTTGATTTTAGCAAGCATTGAAAGTGATCTTGCTTAAAGGAATTTCAGTCATACATTCAACTGCATTTGTGACATGCATTTGTCTGTTTTTCTTTTTTTAGTTGAGTGAACGACCGACTGTGGCCGAACTACAGGCTCGAAAAATATTACGTTTCCACGAGTATGTGGAGGTCACATGCGCTCAGGACTATGACCGCCGTGCTGACAAGCCATGGACCAAACTCACCCCCGCAGACAAGGTACAACTACAGTACAAAAACGAAAGCATCTAATTTACATCTGCATAACTTGGGTATGCAACCACACACACATTTGTGTCTATATAAAGATCTAGAGCTTTTTATATATCACTTAAGTACTGAAGATTATAAATAGTCTTAAAAGACACTGCTTTCTTTTGAATTTCTCACTTATTGGTCTATATCTCTACACATAATCAACCAACTCCAGTGTTGGAGAAAGTTACATTTAAAAATAATGCGTAACAGTATTGCGTTACTCCCTTAAAGCTACACTGTGTAATTATTTAAGTTGATTCTTAGCAAAAAACACTTTGTTCTTTCAAAATGATATGTCCCCATTAATGTGTAATTACTTCTACCAACTAATCAAGTATTCTCGTAAGCGTAGAATCTGCCATTTAGAATACATACGAGTGAGTCGCTCGAATGGCGGCAGCCATGTTGCGCCTCCATCTTGAAAATACATTAGCCAAAGAGGGACATACCTGGAAATTCAAGCTTCGCCTTTCGCGTTTTTACACTCCGTGGCACCGTGATGAATGCGAGGGTGAGATTACTCGCGACTGCCGGCAGATTTGAAATAATACGGCCATAATACGGAGTTAAAACGCCCTCGGAATGGGAGGGGCTAGAAAGTAATATTCAGTTGGTAGTCATAAACAATTTCACCGCTAGATGGAAGAAAATCCTACACAGTGTAGCTTTAAAAAAGCAACTTACTGCGTTACTTAGTTACTTTTTGTGGAAAGTAATGTGTCGTGTTATTTTTGTGTTACTTTTTCTTATCTGGGCTGGGCTCGCTTGTTTGTTTTTTAATTACAAAAAAGTTCTATTTTTGGCAGCCCTTTTACACATAGTTAAATGAATAAGCCTCAGGTTGAAGGAAATGTAAATTCACATCTGTACAACAAACAGTTTTGTTTAGCTCAAACAAACCTTTTAGTTTTGCTGCCATTCTGATGTGCAGATTAATAGGATGCAGGAAAAGATAGGCTGCGTCTGAAATAGTATACTCTCTTGAAAAAGCAATTACTTCACAATTGCTTAAAAAGTATATTCTATATAGTATGAATTTGTATAGTTTGAATGTAATCTGGATGTACTACATTCGCCATTCTGTCATTATCACGTGACCTACCAGTTATAGTTGTGTTGCTTCACCGCCAATCAAAAATCCTCTCCTGTGGCCTCATGGGATAGTAAAGTGTCCATCGTATGCAAACTTCAGAATCTCGCCGGAAGTGGTAGGTCATCTAGGTACTTTTGCCTGCTCTTTTATGAGTACTGTGAATTTGGACATACTACTTTTGCCAGATACTGTTTTTCTCCTACTTTATAGTAGGGAAGTTTGCAGCCAGAGTTTAACACTCTCAAGCAATTAAAAACAAAAAAAAGGAAACACAGATGTGATGTTTAACTCAAGTCATTTTAGCTTAATTTTAATTCCTTCCTTAAATTGGATCATCAAAGGTCAGCAGCAAAGACATTGGTTAATAAAGTGAGATTAAATTCATAGTGTATTTGTGTCATTTAACATTTAATTATTGCAGGTTTGCATTTCACTGTTTTATTCATTTTGAGGAATACTGAATCTGTTTTTGTGCAAGTGAAATGTAAATGCATGCTCACATTTAATCTAGAACTACAATAACCATCATGTTTACACAGCGCACACAACACCTCTGCACTTACTCATGATTTTTCTCAACATGAGGACAGGAGTCCTGTCAGTAAATAAATGGGAAAACAAAGTAACTTGCGTTACTTATTTGAAAAAGTAACTTTAAAAGTAGTGCGTTCATTAGATACTTGGGAAAACGTAATCTGATTACCATCAACACTGACCAACTCTTAACCTGTTTGTTTAGGCTGCTATTCGGAAAGAGCTCAACGAGTTTAAGAGCTCTGAGATGGAAGTGCATGAGGAAAGCAGAATTTACACAAGGTAAGTGTATTGTTATTTGCAACATAAGAATACAGAGAACTGCAAAGCATCTGACCATTTATTTGCATTTTTATGTGGATTTGTGTCGTTTCTAGATTCCATCGTCCTTAGCTGCGTCTTTAACTGGAAAATGAAGCACTTAAAGGCCGGTGGATATTGGGATGAAATGGCTGTTTTTTTCTGGTGAGGAGCCTCTGGGTGTCAGAGCACCTCTCAGACTGCTTTTACTATGAATGTACTACTTCAAATGCACAGGGTCACCTGGAGCATTCAGAAACTAATCGAATCAAAAATAAAACAGACCGTTTCTCAGTCGTCCACCCACTGATGTGTGGGACGGGTGACCTCTGGGGGACAGATGCAGTATTTCTCCTGGACTTTAGGGGACCCACGTGCCAAGACAGAGAGGCGACGAAGGACTTGTCAGAGGATGTTACTTGTGCCAATGGCAGATCTTCCTCTCTCTACTCTCTAAATGGCCTTTTTTTCTGCTTTTACTTCATATGATAAACTTTATTTCCTTTCAGGGAAGTGTAACAAAGTTAAAAATAATAGTAATAATAATGATGTGACAATAATAAATACAGTAATACTACAGTAAGTGTTAGTTAATGACAAATAGCAGGGCAGACAGAAGAACTGCAAGAATAAGGCCTGAGCCTGGACATTAATTGTGTATTTGTGTATGTTTGTATAGGCTGCTGTAATTTTTCTTAGTTTGGAACGTTTTAACTTAGATACTTTAAGGCTCAAGATTCTTTTTTTATTTCATAACTTTGGCTTTGGCCCTCGTTATTCAAGACAGGGTTACAGATTCCCCCTACTTTGTGGTCTTCGCAGCTTGAGAAGTCATAGAGAAGAATAGAGGAAGACAGGGTCGATTTTTAGATAGAATGTAAGCGTTCCATATCTCACTATTGATCTACAGCGAAACTGTGATCTATTATCTTTTACCATCTTTTTATTTTTTATTAATCGTATCACCTTCTGTAAAAGTGAAGTCCGGCTATTTCAGTTTTAAGAAGTGTCCAAATTATGTTTACAAAATATTTAATTTCTAAATAAAAAGGATTTCCTGATTATTTATTACCCTTTTAAAAGGAGAATGAATTTAGTCTGGGCACGCACTGATATAGCTCTAAAAATGAAGTCTTTGTAAAGTACAGTTGACAGGGAGGTTATCGCGGCAGGAACTCTTCTTCATTTTTTGCGATTATTTTGTCATTCGTGTTGTTTTTGGCCAGTAGGATTATAGGAATTGCTCTGCTGTACAGATCTATTCTGTAGATGAACCTGACTGTTTGTGTATATCTTGTCTTCCTTTTATTTTGAAAAATATTTTAAATATATTGAAACTCATATAGGTTACTATTTTTTTAAGCACAAAATGATTAGTGTATTATTCAGCACTACAAGAATGGGAGCAGAATGTTCCATTGTAATGTAGCGTTGTATATTCTTGCTTTTTAATTATATGTGAAACTGACAGTAAATTTGCTGTTTAGATGTAAACACTAAATCTAAATTAAAATGCTTACCAATAATGTGTGTTGCTTTTTTTTTTCTTACTTGCAGATGCATTCTTATGACATATTGACTGTATGATTTTGTGCACAGAATCTAATAGGTAATGATTCACATTTTATAATTTAAAGCCACGTAATCTGTGCCACCGTTCTTCTGGGGTCCTGAATTTCTGAAATAAAGATGTTAATCAAAGACAGATTGCAGTCTTTGCTGGCCCCTTTTTTCACAGTTTTGAGATGTAATGTCCAAATGAGATATTACATTGCAAATATGAGAAATCAGTCTCAAAATTGTGCTTAATACGTTGCAAAGAAGATAAAAATGTGCCACAATTAGCAAATAACATCAAAGGTGCTATGAGGTTTTAGAGAGCACTGTTGGTGCCAAGAAAGGGCCAGAAATGGGTAATATTCCTAATTTCTGCATTTATGTCACAATGTATATGGTCATTTTTACATCTTATTTTTACATAGTATTGTAATTGTTAACATAAACTACAGTATTTTTCATTTTAATTGAAATTAAGGTGATATCAAATCAAATTAATTAGACGACAACCTTTTGCCCTATTAACTAAGTAAAATAATTTTGTAAGTAAAATTATTAAAACTGAAATAAAAACAAATTAAGGCTAAATAGAAATATTTAATGAATTAAAACATACAATTACTAAAATTAAATTGAAAACTGAAAATATAAAAAAAAAAATCTAAGTGTTAGTAAATACCATAATATTATATAATTAATCCTAATATAAAGGTAAAATAATAATGATAATATTCTCTTTAAAAATTTTCTTTTGGATTTGATTTTGTTTAGTTTGTTTGTTTTTTGTTTTTGTTGTGGTGTATCTACCTGCAGCTATTCTCGGTTGCAATATATAGTTTAAAATATTTTAAAAAAAATGTAAAAACACCTATAAAATATCCCTTGGTAAAAGATCGTGTAATATTTAACTGTAAGTACCTCCCCGCCTTTCCAATAGGCGGCGCCTGTGCATTTGTTTATTAGCGCGATTGCAGTGAAATACACGAAGCAGGGCAGGAGTGAGACACGCGTGCGTTACACTCTCTCAAGGAGTTACTGGTGTTCACAAACCTCCTCGAGCCAGCAAAAGCATTGAACCTGAGCAATTATAGTTCATAATTGTAGGTTATCATCTCAGCTGCCTACCGACGGTAAGATAATAGCATTTTCTTTCATAGGTGTATTTTATGCAATGAGCTTGTGAAATATGTTACCGAACAAGCACAATTGAGCCTGTTTATTCATTCATTGCTCTTAATCTCATTTGAAGTTTGATCTTTGTGCGATGTAAGTTATTAAATAACTTAAATAACGAAATGTTACAAGGCTGAACCGTGTAACTTAGACTCTCCAGAGTGTCGCGTTATAAGGCTTGATCTGTTTAAACTTTTAGCGGGTTGTTCCTTAATGACTTTAAACTTGAACTCTGGTCTTATTCCGCCATGTTCAAATTCATTTCCTGCATTTAAGTTATGTATAAAAGCTGAAAGAATAAGACCATCATCTGTCCTTTACAATGCCATGTTTGACCGATAAACCGCCATCAAACATTTGCTGCTGTCAGTCATAGTCTGTGAAGTCAGCGCCAGAAAAAAGTGGCGGTCTCAAAACTTAGGAAGTTGCCTATATTTTTAGCTGTTATGATACACACACACACACACACACACACACACACACACACACACACACACACACACACAACTGTTTGCACCTATGAGACCAAATTGGCGCACATTGTGCTTTAATATGCTAAGTATACTGCCTTTTAGGTTTTGAGACGCAGACAATGTGTAGCCAGTATGTGACCCTGTACAACAGTGCAGGTCCTGGAAAGTTTTTATTTGTAGTTGGAAGTACTTCATATAGTAAAAAGTGAAACTAGCGTTCTTGACTTAATAACAGTCCTGGCCTGTTATACGTGTAGGCCTCACATGCTGTTTAGTTTGGCCTTGATGAAGTTACTTGTTTAACATGTCTTTTATTCATAGTTTTAGATTTTTGTCAATAATTTGGAGTCACCATGCCTGCAAAAAAAGCTGTAAAGAGACAAACGATTGCAGCATCTGAGAACTCAACAGTTGTGAAAAAGCATAAAGGTAAGCCGTCCTGTCTCTATTTTCTCGTCAGATGGAAAGTGCCCCTATTGTGCCATTTAAACATTCTTAATTTTGTTGTGGAGGTCTCCTAAAATAGGGTAGCATGCATCCAAGGTCAAAAAACACCAAATTGTATTATATGCATTGCAGCATTACCTCTTTTCCCGGAGCGTCTGAAATGGTTCGATAAAAGATTCGGTCTATCTAAACCCCTCCTTGTCTGATTGTTCAGATGGCCCAGTCTGTTGTGATTGGTCTAGCGCTTTACAGCGCATATCGGAAATGGAATCAAATAATGCAGAAAAAAATAAAGAACAAAAATGCAGAAGTTGTTTTTCTGTAATATCCAGGCCTGAAAACTCATGCATTGTTTTTCTGTGGATGTTTGTAGTCTCTCACAGTAGTCATGGCCAGGAGAAGGGCCAGGTGCTTGTTCTCGGACAGGGTGATGTTGGGCAGCTTGGCCTGGGGGAGGATGTGCTGGAGAGGAAGAAACCAGCTCTGGTGACTCTTCCTGAGGGTATCGTGCAGGCTGTGGCTGGAGGCATGCACACAGTCTGCCTCAGCGACACTGGAAATGTAAGCTGAGCAAACAAATCATTAATCGCTGACTTCAAAACCCAACAAGACTGTTCAAAGTAATTTTGTTTTTTCTGATGTCCTCCTTGTCTGATTCCTGTGTAGATTTATACATTTGGCTGTAATGATGAGGGTGCTCTGGGTCGTGACACATCCGAGGAGGGCTCAGAGATGGTGCCGGCTAAGGTGGACCTTGGGGAAAAAGTTGTGCAGGTTTCTGCAGGAGACAGTCACACCGCTGCCCTCACGGATCAGGGAACGGTCTATGTCTGGGGCTCTTTTAGAGTGAGTACAGGCTTTTTGTATATACTGTTACGAAGCGGAAATGTTGTACCAGTTTTGATTGACCTCTCCTTTCTGTTGCAGGACAATAATGGTGTCATTGGACTCCTGGAGCCCATGAAAAAATGCACATTGCCCGTCAAAGTCCCTATAGAAAAGCCTGTGGTTAAAATAGTCTCAGGTCGGTCATAGGAATTCAAGCTTTGACTTTAGTAGTCAGTCTCTGTGAAATCTATTCTCATTAAGTTTTTAATTCATTCTAAAGGAAATGACCATTTGGTGATGCTGACTGTGAGTGGAGAGCTGTACACCTCAGGATGTGGAGAACAAGGCCAGCTTGGCCGTGTGGCTGAGCACTTCGCTAATCGCGGAGGCAGGAAGGGGTTGAGTATGTATCTCTGTTGATCGGATTGTCGCTACTGGAATGTGAATTAATAATTTTAGAGCTGGAATGACATGTCAACACAACAGATTATGTAAATTAGTCTATTTGTTGCGCTGTAATATCTAATGGATGAACTCATCCCTCAAATGGGCTCATTTAATGAGCAGTCAATCGTTGTAAAGTTTTATGGAAACCGCTATGGTTAGTTAGATTTCAGGTTGTGACTTCAGCTGTTTGATCATACAGCTGAATGAACATAATCAAAGCAACTACTTTAATCTTCTGAATTAACTAAATATTTCAGGATTCACACTTAAGCAATTGCTACTGTAAATCCCAAAAAGTGACTAAACGCAGCCGTAGTAAACCCCATTCCTAATTAGGCCTACACAAACCTTATCTTGTCATAGATGGTATCATTAGGTAAAAGGTCATACATAAATTAGTTACGGTTATTTATTGGTAAATTAACCAAAGGATTAATCGGCTATTCGGGAATAGATTGAAAGAATAATTGTTAGTTCCAGCCCTTAATTTTATTAATTTTGGTTTATTTTCTGAATATGTTGATGGTTTTCAAATATGCTCTTAAGCAATCTTACTGACCCCAAAATTTGGGAATGGTTTTTAAACTTTTTTTTTTTTTTTTTTTTTGTACCTCCCCAAGACTGCATTCATTTGAAAATTTACAGTAGAAACAATATTGTTGTGAAATATTACAATTGACAATAACAGTTTGGTGCTCTAGATGAAATATCTTAATGTTGCTTAATATTTTTGTGGAGACTGTGATACTTTTTTCTGGATTCTTTGAATAGAAAGTTCAAAAGAACATCATTTGAAATCTTTTGTAACACTATTAATGTATTGACACTTTTGATCAATTCAATGCATCCTTCATGAAGTGTTCATTTCTTTCAAAAAAAGTTGACCCCACATGTTTGAATAAATAATTCAGTGGTCTTATCCTTTTCCAGTTACGACCTTTAAGTTCTGTCTTCTACAGTGTTGATATAATTTTTCTTCTTTCTGTGTCAGTGAGACTGCTGGAGCCACAGATGGTTATCATTAAGCCACGGGGGAAGGTCATCTTCACGGATGTCTTCTGTGGAGCGTACTTCACCTTTGCTGTGTCTAAAGAGGGGCACGTCTATGGATTTGGCCTCTCCAATTATCACCAGCTTGGTAAGATTCTTTGCTCAATCAGTCCTGAAGAATAAATGGTCTGTCTTTTTATATATATATATTTTTAAATTTATTTCTTTATTTACAGGCACCCAAAGCACTGACACCTGCTTTGTTCCTATGAAACTCAGTTCTTTCAAGAACTCCACCATCTCCTGGGTGGGCTTCTCTGGCGGGCAGCATCACACAGTGTGCCTGAATTCAGAAGGCAAGTCATCCATAAACCTAATTTGTAATACTTGTATGAAAATTTGTTGCGCTGGCACTGAATCATGTGTCCCACCAGTGCATCTGATGATGTTCAACTGCTGACTTCATCCACAGGACAAGTGTACAGTCTTGGTCGGGCGGAGTATGGCCGTCTGGGCCTGGGGAAGGATGCTGCGGAGAAGAGTGAGCCCACACCGGTCACTGGGATCAGTGACGTTCAGGTCATTGCCTGTGGTGCCTCTGTGAGCTTCGCTGTAACCAAACAAGGTGAGAATACACCCTGTCCTGGTTTAGATGCACTCCAACCCCTTCAAATAATCCTAAACAGACCTTTTGACTAATTCTACATGTTTTTTGCCTCTACAAGTTGTTATACAAAACTTGATATGCATTGTAAATGGTGTCAGACCACAAGCAAATTTGGTATAAATACACGTCTCATTTGTTAATACATTTTAACAATTAATACACAAATACATTTGTTCTCTTGCAAAAGTACCCAGTAATATTGCATGAAATTATTGCAATTTAATATGACTTTTATATAAAAGTTAAGGCTAAGCTAATTTTTAGCACCATTACTCCAGTGTCACATGATCCTTCAGAAACCATTCTTATATGCTGACTTGGTGCTCAAGAAACATTTAATGTTTAAAACAGCTGCTTAATATTTTTTTTTTGTGGAAACTGCTGCATTTTCTTTTTTCCAGGATTCTTTGACTAGAAAGTTCAAACGAGTAGTACATTTGTAACATTAAATGTCTGTCACTTTTGATCACTTAGTCTACATTAATCCGGATACATTTAAAAACTCTGTACACACTAGCGTTTTCCGACGGCTCAGTGTGGATGAGAAACTTTTGAAAAACGCCTGAAAAGGCTAAATTCACCTTTCTGCGCATGCGTAAAAGCTCGTGATAGACAAGATGATAGATGGAAAAAATAAAGTTACTGTGCATTTTCTGACAGGATCATTTTATTTAGCAAAATATCTCCCCATTCACTGATGCGTCCAGGTCAGACCACTCAGTCACCATTTGGTTGGTCTAAAACGCAGCTGCTCAATGTTTTGCCGCAGGACAGCAAATGAGTACATTTTCTGTCATCTTTGCAGGACTGTGATATGAAGACTGTGCAAAATAACACATTTTAGCAACAGTGTGAAAGTGAATAGCACATAATAGGCACAATAGCAATATAAACACGAATATCTATTGGTACAATACGCGTCACATGACTAAACTTGCGTCATCGGTTTTAAATACCCCCGTTTTCGCAGTCCACACTACAGTGTGAAAACGGCATTTTCAAAAAGCTTTGTTTTCATTAAAAACGCTGTCTAAGTGTGGACGGAAGGCCAAAACTAAGAGAAAAAGGTGCATCTTCAAACCAAAGCGTATTAGTGTGGACATGGCCTTAAATGCATCCTTGCTTAAATGTTAATTTTTAACAACAACAAACAAACAAAAAACTTTAATGACTCCAAATTTTTTAACAGACCGGTAGTGTGCTTTTATGGCAGATATTTAAATACATGTATAAATTTGATTGCGAACTAATTGGTTTTACTTGTCTAATCAAAACTGGTCAGTGCATTTATAGTTAGATACCGTTTGGGTTGTAGCATTGTTTGTCCCTGTATTTTTAAATGGCAAAAGCAGCAAATGACGCAGTGTGTGTATTGTTCACAAATGTATCCTCAACCACTGATTACATTAATTGCACCTCTTCACAGCAGTTGAACAAATAACATAGAATGTACTGTTGGCTTGTTTTGATCTTGCTTTAAAGCTGTGTTTTCGGTATCTGTTGGCCAGGCTCTGTGTTTTCCTGGGGAATGGGCACCAACCTGCAGCTGGGTACAGGAGAAGAGGAGGATGAATGGAGCCCAGTGGAAATGAAAGGCAAGCAGCTGGAGAACCGTGTAGTTCTATCAGTGTCCAGTGGAGGGCAGCACACGGTCCTGCTGGTCAAAGACAAGCAGGAGAGCTGATCTTTAACTCCTTGACTAAAGACAGCGGAGCCAATCTACTGTATCAGTGGTATCTGTAACCTAAAGCTTGATCAAGATTGGGGGAGTCTGGGATTGGTAATGCTTCCTGTGCTGTGCTGAGCTAAGCCAGCTAATGAGGGAGGTGGTAGGTTGTGAAGAGGGTAGGATGAGTATCATCTGATTAAACCTTTTATCCCGCTTTATGGGGAGCCCAAACATTCACTGGATGTGGTCCGGTAGATGATCAGAGACCTTTTTTATGGACTTTTGTTTCTTCTTTGCTTTATTTTCTTAATTCTTTTTTTTAACCATGATCTTTAGTGTGCCTCCTGGAGACTGCCTGTCGTGAATGATTGATTGTGTGCATGTATGAGATAAAAAGTGATTTAATAAGGGTTTTAGAAAAGTCCCAGTTATTTTTTCCCCGATTTTAAATTCCATGTTCCGGTCTGAGCAATAAACGGTTACAATAGCAGGTCTAATCTTTCTCTCTCTCTCTCTCTCTCTCTCTCTCTCTCTCTCTCTCTCTCTCTCTCTCTCTCTCTCAAAAAACAAAACAAAAAACGAACAGATTTGGTATTGCTGTACTTTTGCAGTGTTAAACTGTTTTCCTGATTTCCTAAATGAAACCATTATTGTATCCATGCATTGCTGGCCCTGTGGACAATTAATAAAAATGAATCTTTACCAAAACTAACCTATGATTACTTCTTTAAAACAAACTACTTGTTTAGTGCAGATTTATTAGAGCAAGAAATCACTTTTTAGTGTCTAGTTTCATGCCTTAAATTATCTTCTGTGGGTTTATTGGATGCTCATAAGTAACTTTTATTTGATTAGTTTATTCATCTGCATACATTTCCTTGTGTAACTGCACTTTAAAGTAAAAAATATAATTGCCGCATATATATCTCTCCTTACACGCTTATAGAAACATGTTTCTTTGTGTGGCAGGGATGTGCTCTAAGTGCGTGCTATCGAGATTAAAAGGATAGTTCTTCGGTTTAATTTTATTTTATTTTTTTCTCTATTCCTTGCGCACATCATTTGAATGTAGAAGGCTTGGATTGTGGAAGCGTATATTGTGTGGTTTTTATTTATAATCTTGACAGCCACTGGTGCTCACTGTGAAAATGCTTATTTTTCTGTTCCACAGATGAATACATCTAAACATTTAGCAAAATTCTTCATATCTACAGCGGACATGAGCGACGCGGAGGGGGAAAAAAGAATAGAACGCAATATAACTGCGTGGTGCGACACAATAAATCCCTGACGGTAAACTGTCTGTGACCCTACGCAATAACCAGCAGAAATGTATACTCTGTTAGATTATGGAATATCAGAGTTGATGCTTATGTAAGTATGTACTAAACTGTTGAAAGCACTTGAGGCTGGAAATGGTTTGGTTGCTATTGATAAAATTTGCAGATCAAAGCACCACTTCAGCATCCATGAAGGGGAAATGGAATTGTGTTCTCGGTCTGTTCTTTACGTTACAGCCCACAGTGAGTCATGCTGAGAGACTTTGTGGGGTATTTCAGTTGAAAAGCCCTTCAAGGCCCACTTTCTCGGAAAGCTTTGAAATGCTAACAGCCTCTTCTGCAAGCACTTAATTGACCATCATTTGATGCTGTCATCAATGTTTTTCGATGCCTGGTGTGAGACAGCATGAGGTTGCTGCACTGAGAAGTGGACAGGCCACTGGCTTTAAATGTTGTTTTTAATGCCAGAAAGCTACATTAAAGGCTTTTGAAAGGGCCATGCTTGTATGAGTATAATGAGTCAAACGTTTTTCCATCATGCAAATAAAAAAAAAGTTTCACTGCAGGCAGCCCGTGAATTGTTAAAATAATTAGTATTTTCTACAGCTTGTTAAAGGAGTAACTTATTCCTCTGTCTCCATGAAATCAAAATTGTCCATTCTTTATTTTTATGGAATATTGCAGTATTTGTTATGAACTAATAATCTGTGCTCATCATTATTTTTTAAAACAAAAAAGTGCATTCATAATCTTTAATCTACTCCCTCTTCTCTGATGATGTGTTTACTGGTGTGAGGGCGGGACAACCTGTCCAATAGCATCACACCAATAGCAAACTTCAACCATCCAATCATGGACAAAATCAAGTTTTTCTTGTTGGAGAAGCATTTTAACTCGAATATACGTCACAACAGGGAAGAAAAAACTTCTGTTTATGACTTAAAATATAATTAAAATCATGTACATATAACATGACCATGCAGCATTCACAATCTCCATAACCAAATTATTTTTTTCACTCATGAAAGAAATTGATTGGCGTGTGTGGTTTATCATTGATCGGTGAATTCGCAGGTGACTAGTCATATTCAGCAGGAATTCATGAGCTCTGGAATTTCATGTTCAAGCATGGTGTTGACCAACAGAAAGATGCTTGGTTTGAAATTAGGTGCCTTTTGTCCCAGCTAACAATTTTTGGTTTCCAGAAGATTAGTTCCCACAACGTTCTCTTTTTGAGGTTTGTTTTTGATTAGCCGGGAAAGTTATGTCTATCTGTATGTCTGTTTTCACATCTGAAAACTGGCACCCTATAATTGTTTGGATTACATGTTCTTTTCTTTCAGGCATATGATGCACAATTTATGTTAATAATATCAGCATGCCTTTAACATGACCATTTGTTAAGCCTGTTTTATACTTCTGCGTCGAACTGCCGCCGTAGCTACGTCGTAGGCTGTGTGTAGCGCGCGTACCCTTCGGCGTACCCTGACGTGCACCTCTCCAAAAATGTAACAACGCGTCAATTCTACGTGGACACAAGCGCTGTGATTGGTCTGCCAGAACCCCTCCCTCGGGGTAACATGCTCCCCAGGTGCGCGTCAACGCGGACAACGACACAGAAGTATAAATTAAAACCAACACGTTGCCTACGGCGTATAGGCTCCGGTGTAGGTCCGACGCAGAAGTATAATGAGGCCTTTATTGTATGGCATCTCATCTTGATGGGTAAACAACCATGTCACCATGGAAACTGAACAGAGCAGCGTTTAATGGAAGTTCTTACTGGGTATGATTTTTACCATATTCTCCTCAGATAAATTACAGGGACCCGCTTAGCCTAGACAGAGCATGACTGACTGACATTATACAATGTTTGTAATATTTATGTGTATTTATTTTGTTTTACCATGTGTGTGACAGTTGACAGTCAAAAAATATGATAAATATAGTCAAATTGACTCTTAAACTGACTTTATTGGGGAGTGACGAGCTTATATTACCTTCAGTTATTGTTTTTGATTTAGCACTTTCAATGGACATGTTAAGCATCACTTGCATATAGGCTATTGCGTGCAAGAATGTGACTTGTTTAAAATCCGCACCGCCTCTCTGATTTAGCCCACAGCTTGTCAAAAATGAATCTCATAAGGACACTGAAGGGGTTGAGTGGAATATTGAGCAGAGTGTGATCCTCCTGATCAATTTAGATGACATGCTGTGTCTCGTCATTACTCTGCTTCGTGATGCTCAGTGTGTAAACAGTGTTGCTCTCAGTGATCCGCTGTTTATGCCGTTATGTAACAGACACTCCAAACCACAATCACAAGGAACCGGAGAAGCACTTAAATGACATTTGCTGACCATAATGATGGTGTTCGCTATTCAGACCATTTACTCATCTGTGTCTGTTGGCTGGTTGAGACTCCAGAGTCCATTGTCCCTGCTGTGGCACAAGGTATACAGTACTGCAAACGCCATTGCTTTAAGTGTTTGTGTACTGTTTTCCAAAATAACAGGTGCACTGATTCTGCTCTTACTGTGTTGGAATTTAGACAGAGCAGAGGTACTGTATATATTGAAAGCCACAGTGAACAGACAGGACCCCTATTTTCAATTATGCTTGAAAACGAATCAGCTTGATAACGAACAGATAGATTATGAAATGTTTAGTTTGACCTCCTGTGGCTGACAAACAACATTTTCTGCAGATCAACATCTTTCACAGTTTCAGGTCCTGTTTGTGAAAAGTGCAGAAATTGAGAGGGTTGAGTTCCTTGATTTCCATAAATATGGCTATTTATTTAATTCCATTGACAAATAGACAAATAATGTATTATTATTATTATTATTATTTCACTAATGGTAAAACATATCGTTCAGCAAAGCCTAATTAATGTCATTAACATATAAACTATCACCAGTCAAAGTCCAAATCCTTCACTTGAGAATGGCAAATGGCCTATTAGGCTATGCCCCCTTTTACAAGATGTCAAATAAGTCTCTGATGTCCCCAGAGTTTATATGTGAAGTTTCAGCTCAAAATACCCAACAGATCATTTTTACAGCATGTTAAAGGGATAGTTCACCCAAAAATGAAAATTAGCCCATGATTTACTCACCCTCAAGTCATCCAGGTGTATATGACATTCTTCTTTTAGACGAATACAATCAAGAGTTATATTAAAAAAAAAAAAGTCCTGATTCTTCCAAGCTTTATAATGGCAGTGAATCGTTGTTTCTGTTTTGAAGTCCATAAAAGTGCATCTATCCATCGTAAAACTGCTCCAAACAGCTCCGGTTGATAAAGGCCTTCTGAAGCAAAGCGATGCGTTTGTGTAAGAAAAATGTAAAATATCCATATTTAAAACTTTATTAAGTAAAATAACTAGCTTCCGGCCAAAGAACATACGGATTCCACTTAAGTCTAAAGCGCAACTTATGCGAGTAATGCGACGTACTGCTGATATTTACGCTACGCCATGACGCACTACGCTACTTCTGACGTCACAAGATGCGTAAGTGGAATCCGTATGTTTGTTTGGCCGGAAGATAGTTATTTTACTTTATAAAGTTTGAAATATGGATATGTTTCTTAGACAAACGCATCACTTCACTTCAGAAGGCCTTTATTAACCCCCCGGGGCTGTGTGGAGCACTTTTATGATGGATAGATGGACTTAAAAACAGAAACGTCCATTCACTGCCATAATAAAGCATTTTTTTTAATATAACTCAGATTGTATTCGTCTGAAAGACGAATCATATGCCATGTCATATACACCTAGGATGTCTTGAGGGTGAGTAAATTATGGGCTAATTTTCATTTTTGGGTAAACTATCCCTTTAAAATCGCACTGTTTTTATGTGTGTCCCTTTAAATGGAAATGAGCTGGTGCTCCTGGCCCCCTTTCAAGAAGAGGGTGGAGCTTCAAGAGCTCATGTAACAACAAAACAGGACAATCTCTCCCACAGTTGTCAGTAGCGGTGTTCAGCCTCGAACCGGAGTTGGACAATAATGCCTCCTGAGCCAGAGAATATATGCTGCATGAAGACAGAACAGGTATAGTTTAGTTTTAGCCTGTTGTAGCAGACCCCGTCCGAATGATGGCCAAAGCTTTACTGATGAGTTTTATGAAGTTTATTGTATATCACACAAAAGATGAAGCATCTGTTTTCACCTGCAGAAAATCACTGTAAGAGCTGAATAAAACACAGTACAAGAAGTGTGCATTACAGTCTTACCCATAAACTCTCTCTCCCTTGCATTATCATCAACATACACAGCGAATTACACAAAACAACTCATTACAACTAACAGTAAACAAATATATACAGACCTTTTGCCTTTTTGAGGGGTGCTCAATAAACTGGTAAACTTTATATACATAAAACAACTCAGATGAACTGTAATAAAGTATGTGCTCTCCCTTTCATTACTACTGTAACCAGTATGGCTCCGGAGACTATAAGCTGGATCACCAACAGTTGGTACTGACAGTGTACTACTCGCTCAGGGCGGGTCTATGCTAATACGGCAGAGTCCATCAGCAGTCGTGGGCGGGTCCTGTACAAAGCGACATCACATTGCCCAGAATCTGCGAACGGCTTGTTCTGAGACACTGCTTATGATTTATGGGGATTTATGATTTATGTCCTTGTCAAGGAAAATCTGTTCATCTGCGGCCATATCTGCAACGCCTCCGGGCAGCTATTTCGGACATCTATTTGAATGGGGGAATCCTGAAATCTCAAAAACTGCTTGCCGAACTCACTGTCCCATAAATGTTGTTTCTTATGCTCAAATAGCATTAGAAAAAGCTTAGTTTTATGGCTAGACCAGCCAATGCGCATGTGCAGTCCTAAGCGCGAGTCTCAAGTTTCTATGGGAACCGGAGCTTCTAACAGCAGCTGCAGTGACATAATGACTTTACCAATCAGCGATTGGCTCTTTTACTTAGAAGGCGGGACGTACTCCGTCATATTGCGTGTTGCAGTTTCTCCCATTCACAAGTAATAGGAGTGAACCGTATTTGGTTTACACACACTGCCAACACACATTTATGTTCAAACACTTGTGTAAAAGTAAATTTTGCATCTTTAAATTTCCAAATATCTACAGTTCTCAGACTCTCTGCCAGGAGGCAAAGTGCGTACATCTGCTCAGACCCTGACATGGTGCCAAGCACTTTTCCACATCAAATGCCTTTTTTTTGGCGTGGATTTTAGCGCACACACACTCGAAGGCTCCAGCTACTTTATTCAAAGCACTTATCCAATATATTGCAAAATGGGGTCTATAGGTTGTCTGCTGAATGTAATTATGTAAAAGTGCTTGAGTCTCCAACCTTTACAAGTACCTGTGGAAAAACAGCTTTTTGGGGGCTTTTGTGTTATATTTTTACCAAACAAAATTTTAATCTTTAAAACAGCGTAAAGGGTGGCAGGCTTATCATTCAATATATGAGATGATGAATGTATATTTTAGATACTAAGGCACACTCAACATGTGGGAAGTGAAAATTGTTGAGATAAAGGTTATTTTTCCTAACACCCATGCAATCTACAGAAAAATGTTAATAGGCTACTTAAGCTTTCACACTGACAGTTCAGATAATTGGTGACATCTAATTTCCATGCATCCATAAAAAAAATTATTCATGAGGAAATATGCAACAGTTTTGCAAAAGTACATACAGGTTCTACAGAAATGTAATACTCACTGCTAATACATAAACACATTCCTGACTGGAAAAAGTTTGTTTATAACAGCTCAAGAAACTAAACTCTCCTTTTACAGCAAAGCTGACATTTAGAATAAGACGCTAATATCACAAAACCCATCGTTAGATGTGGATTTGAAAAAGGTAAAAAAACAGCCATTCTGCACTAATAGCAATGAAATGCAAGGATTGTTGCAATAAATACTTCATAACAAATAACTAAGAAGAAAATATCTAAGAGACCCTCTGTGATACTCAGAATATGTCTAAACACTGTACATAGTCAAAGGTTATCAAACACCTTCACTAGTAGCACAAAATTACACATTATCAAGCACCATGAAATGAACAATGTGTCAAGAGTTTATGTAACAGTGTATTTTAACAGCGATCCTAAGGAAAGTATTCGGTCATCCATGCAAAACTTTCCTGCAAACCTTAGGATGAAATTTTGGTCCATTCTCTGCATCCGACACCTCTCTTTCTCCATGTGTCTTTATCCTCAGATTTAATGAAATCCTTTTATTATGGAGTGGAAAAAGACTTCTGTACATTTTCATTGTTCTGTGAAAAGTGAGCATTTTTGTCTCTTTAAATGAAATATCCATCTTACAGCTTATTTTGTTGTATGAGAAACTGAATTTGTGTATTCAGTACATCGTTTGTCCCCAGGAATAATGTATTTCAATAACAAGATCCCACAAATCCCAGGGAAACGCATTCACTTTTATTTAAAAATCCAATTTCGGGAATCCACTTTGATGGCTCATACACCACTAATAATTGCAGATTTCCTATTGACCATTCCAAGGCCACATTTTTTTATGTTTTTTCCACTGCATGATTAGAATCTTGATGGTCCAAATGATCTCATTTCCTCACTTTGGAAAACATTTAGCAGATTATTTTCCCACAAACGAACCAGCATTTTGCCTTTCTGTATATAAGCTTGTCGCCAACTTTTTTTTTTTTACCTCAGAGGAGTTTAAAACTCAGTGGTGGAGATCTGGGTGACCTCAGACTGCAGGTCTTTCTGTGTCCTTGGTTGCGTACCAGGAGGCATCTGGTCCAGGTCTAGTCATGCGGGCTGCTTCACTGAATCAGACTTGCCGCACACTGAGATGGGCTCTTTCGTGGCACTACGAGCTCTGGAAAAGCTGCTGTGCTTCATGCGGGAACGAAAGGGCATGCACAATTCTCTGAAGCACCTCTTGAAGTTTTCATCCAGGAATGCGTACAAGACCGGGTTGAGGCTGCTGTTCATGTAGCCAAGAGCAATACACAGGTGCCAGCAGGTGACAATGATCAGATTCTTGTTGTTGACCACCACCACAGTCCTGACGATGATGAAGATATGGATAGGGGTCCAGCAGATGATGAAGGCTGCCACCACCACCAATACCATGCGGGTGATACGCCGGAGGTTCCTGTCCTTCTCTTTGGAGCCGGACAACAAGCGCACACTCTTAAGGCGAAAGATCATCAGGCCGTAACAGATGGTGATGACCAAGACGGGAACCACAAAGGCAAAAATGAAAACACAGATCTTGATCACAGTATCCCAATACTGCGGATTTGAGCCTGGGAATTTCAACATGCAGACCGTTTTGCCTGAGGAGAATATATCTGTAAAGAAAAAGATAAGAAGAGTTGTTAAATCTTAAGTAATTTCTTGATGGAATTTACTGATTCGTTGTTTTGTAATTCCCTAACTATTCATTTTTTATTTAGTATATGCAAGCTATATTATTACGCCAGGTGACGACAAGTGACTCCCTGTGTCAGAATATGCCTTATTCCCTACTATATAAGGAATAGGCAAAAAGATTATAAAGTGCATATCTGATAGATGCTTTACTATCCCATGAGGCCTCTCAGAGGAGCTGTGAATGGCAGTGAAGCAATGCGATGCAGGCAGGTCACATGATTTTGACAACATGAAGAATAGTTTGTTCATACTTGTACCCATATTCATTCTATAGTAATACTGTTTTAACGGCCGCAAAGTATGTTTCAAACCAAATATAGAACCTAACAGTTTGCAATTTCGTTGCATCAGTTAAGTGAGTCATTGAATTCAATCAACCGATTATTTAATAACACTGATTTCTTCAGAACCCGAAACAAGCAATTGTCTTTATGAGCAAGCGTTGAATCATTCATTCAACTGATTTGTATAAAAAGAATGATCCATCCACAGCGAAACTGTGTATTGCTCGGAGAGCGTTAACTAATTCAGCATGGTTTTGTTAAAAACTATTTTGTTAGCAGAGCAAAAATAGACAAAGTACGGTAACTAGCAATTTTGGATCTAAAATATAAGTTACTCAAAATTAACATCTAGTTTATTGTGCTATAAAATCAAATACTTCTGTATTTTCCCCCATTCACTTTGTCCTCACCTTTATTTGTCACTGTAACGGCCATAACCATGACTGGGATGCCGATAGCAGAGGAGAGAATCCATATGCAGATGTTGATGATCTTTGCTTTGACAGGCGTGCGGAAGTCCAGGGCTCTCACTGGATGGCACACGGCAATGTAACGGTCCACACTCATCATCGTCAATGTGAAAATACTGGTAAACATGTTGTAGTAGTCAATAGCCATGACCACTTTGCACAACAGCTCACCGAATGGCCAGGTGCCCATGAGGTATTTGGCACTCTGGAAGGGGAGAGTACTGGTGGCTAATGCATCGGCCAAAGCCAGATTAAAGATGTAAATGTTGGTAGCTGTCTTCATCTTTGTGTACCTGTTGAAGAAAAAAGAGAAAGAGTCAGCCTGAGAGAATCAGCTACACAAGCACAGTTTTTGAATGTCGATCAGCTGCACCTGCGTTTGCAATGACGATATGAACATTCAAGAATTCAGATGCAGACGAATGATGAATTGGATGCGCTGATTGTACATGATTTGAGGCACTTTTGCCCTTTTCATTATAAATATGAGATGATTAGCATGAGCACATATTTCCATTCGTGGTTGATCATCATTTAACACCCTTCTAAACTGTATTCAACGTTTATTCCAATAATTAAAATGTTAACATTAAAATAACATTATAATATATATATATATGAAGAGTTCAGATGCAAAAGCCTCTAAGTGCCATCTGAAATTTTCTTCTAGAATGATAATTTTTATCAAGCTCGTATATTTAGGTTCAGTAATTTCACTTAAATGGCAATGAAATTACCTATTAGTTGTCATTTAAGTGAAATTACTGAACTTAAATGTATATATATATATATATATTTATTATTATTATTGGCTATAATGGCTAAAAAGCTATGTATATGGAGAAATAGTGAAAAGGTGTAGGTACAACATCTACCAGCAGGGGCTAACAACATGCTTTCATTAAATTAAGGTGTCTCAATATCATACAATAATCAGCTCATCATTTTCTCTGTATTTTTTTTATTAATAATGGGCTGATGAATGATAGGGTTGCCTATAAAATGATGCAAATAGTTACTTAAGAAAAGATCAATGCCAAAGGCAAAAATTGTAATCCATTGATTATCCTCTCTTTGAGATTTGTCTGAAGCCCACACAGTGATCTCTTTTGAGGACTTAACATTTGAAGTCTCACAGCGCTGAAGAGAGAATACAGCACATCCATTAGTGACACTACAGTTTATTCCTCTCTTTGTACATGGCTACACGTGTAGAGATGAATAAATCCATTATTATAAGTTCCATTAAGTCTTTTGTACTGAGTGCATAACATGTTTTGTTGTATATCCATGACTCATGTTTGCATCTCCTATTTTACACTGGTTGCTAATTCATAAGGAAATACTGCATGCTATGCTAAATTTGTAGCATTGCCATCAATCATGTTTTTTATGCTCATCATGGAACACATTTCTGCAACAGGCCTTGTTGTTTAGAGGTAGTACCATTATATTGACCTCTGAATGGTGTGTGTCTGCATGTGTATATATATATATAGCTAGAGAAGCAAATAGTTTTTTGTTGCTGTTGTTATTTTAATCAAAAACCTTAATACATTTGTTTCTGCTGTCTTGTCTTTTAAGGAGATATTTTTACTGGGAAACCAGACAAAAATACCATTGAAAATGGCTTTTTGGTGCAGTGTGAGAAATAATGGATTAAAATGAGGGAGAAACTTTGATGTATATGCAATCTAAAATGCATTGATATCAAGTTCTCCGTCTGCAACTGAAACTTTAGGGGGAATTATTAATGAGTTCTTTTCACACCAGACTTCCTATTGTACAGCTTCATCCTTCCAGGCTGTAGTGTCTGATACACTATAATACTCTCTTCTGCTATATTTTTTTTGTATGTCTCCTCAAAGGTAGGCAATCCAGAGATTCCGAATATGATTAGTCCATTCAGACTTTCCCTCCTAGGCAATGGCTTTGCACTCTTGAATATAAGTGCTGTGAATAGATAGAAAGATCCGAACCACTCGCTTGCCAAGGGCTCTATTTATATTCAAAATCTTTTTGGTTCCCTTCCATTTTCTTTTCTAAATCGAGCTGTAAAATGCATGTTCCCTTTAATAGTTTAGTTTAAATGTATCAATGCAATCTAACAAACACAACACCTTTAGCTGATTTCCTAGATTATTAAAAAAAAAAACGTATTTTTTGGAGTTCCTATTCTGTTCATTTCCTTACAGCGTTCTAATGCTTATTTTCATATTTGGAATGCCTGAAAGGTATTATAAACAGAATGCTTTATGTGTTCATTTAAAAGAACTCTGATTAGTTCTTTATAGCAGTTTGAAATGGATTTATACACTGAATTTGGGGTTCTTCAGATAAAGAAAATTTTGCAGAACCTATAGGCATTTTAAATGTGCCTCAAAAGACCCTAGTCAGGGTAGAAGTATATTTAATTTTTTGACAAGAGACATAAAAACAAGGATGTGAGCGATAGAAGTAGTGTGTTAAAAAATGTTTACAGTGTTTAGAGTTCTTACAGGAACTTGTGGGTTTCATTTTTAAAAAGTTTCTTGAACTTTTAGAAAGGGTGCTTAGAGGTTCTACATTGGCTATTGGGCTTGCCAGGTGGTGATCTGAAATGTTGCCTGGAGTATCTTTTTATTTTACAGTGATAAATCCAGGATTTACAAACATGACATCATAACTCTGATAAGAAATGTAGTTTTCATTTTATTGCAGAACATTTTAATAGCTATACACTTAATATATAAGACACTTCAAGAAGAATTGTGATTCATTTTTAGTTTAATGAAGCCTTTTGTGCGAAATAGATTTTTTTTTTTTTATATGTAGGCTATATATATATAAGAAACCCACCCTGGCTTTGTGGTCAAAACCTCAATATAAGGGAACTCTCCACCCTCAGATGAGCACGTCACAAAAATCTTACTCCTCAGCTTTGTCTTTCATCTTCTCCCACTTGATCAGATTGCAGTCAAACTCCCATGTCCAACACATTCTCCGTAGGCTACATGCTATATATTTCCCGGGTTCAAATAGGTGACGCTATTTATCTTCCTCTTTAGACTTTGTGCACTTATTGTACAGAAAACCAGCAAAGTTTGGACTAAGATGGTCATTTCTCAGTAGCTATATGGCAAGTGGTAAATTAAATAATGAATGATTATCCCAGCCGCAGAGACTTTTGAAGTAGGCCTAGGCTACAAAGGATATTAATTGAAAAAACTACTTATCTTACCTGACCACACCGTACATAACCAGGATATTTCCAAACAGTCCCACCACGCATATGACTGAGTACAGCGCGGTGATGCACACAGCGATAGCGACCTCACTGCTGCCTCTCACCGCCTTCGCCTCGCTGCCCTTGCTCCAGTTGGACAGAAGTCCCGCTGGTTCCTCCATAAAGCTCGAGTTGTGGAGAATTAAAGGATTCTGTTCGAGAACATCATTAACTGTTACTGTTGGAGGCTCCATTTTGCGCTTCCCTTGTATAATGCCAAACGTCTTCTAATGTGACTCAAAACGGGAAGATCTTAAACGTATATCGTTAATCTAAAAGGTATAGAAAGATACAGAACAGCAGATAAGGACATCAACTCCACTGGTCACTTTACGCAGCTCTCCTTTTCTCTTCTCCTCTGCTCGGGAGCGCGCACTCGACTTCCAACTGCGCGTGCTGCTGTACATGCGCTCGTACTTTCTCCCGAACTACAAACCATGTGCATAGTGGAACACACTGAAAATCTGCGCCCACACACAAGTGACACTCGACGTACTGTAAACATGCACTGTAGCTATGCTATTTACTATTATTTGTTATATGTTTCCATTCCACTCTCTTAGAAAAAAGGTTAAATTGGGGTTCTTGACTCATTATTAAAATCAAAATAATTAATTACAATTTATAAAAAAATCTTCTATAAGCATGTTGTTCAGTTAAAGAGAGAAATACAATTTTGTGGACATCTGTGCCACATGAAGGCTAAAAGTAATATAGTTCTTGGCCTTGCTGCTTTGAGGTGACACATTTGTCAAGATTGTGATTTTGTCGAGCACTGCTCTTGGCTTCGTTTCATGAATAACAGGGCACCATCTGGAGGCTTTGTATTTAAGTCAAGCTGTTACAGCATGTTGTTTTGGTACCTCTTAAGACATTATTGAGTTCGTTCAACTTGCCAGAATTCTACAGTACATGTACTTTTATGTTAATTCAACTCATTCTACATCAATGCATAATACATGTCTTATGCCTCATAATAAGTGACTTACATTTACATGTGCTAGGAGGCATAATTATTAAGTTTGACCCTCAGGGTAAATTTGCAATTAGCACACATTTTGATAATGGAATCCTGTTCAACTGATTACACGATCAGTTAAATCAAAAAAGATTCTTCACCATCCGTGGCTTCTAATCGCAGCGGTTATGCGGAAATGAAATTATATAACAGAGAATCAATTTCAAGCACTTGACAATATCCTCCCTGCATGGCTCTGGCTCTCTACTGTTACAACATTGTGCTTTTTATCTAAAATTTATGATTAGCGATGTTAAAAGTTACCTTTTGTATACGCTTTGTATCACTCAGGAAACAGGATGATTTCTCTGGAGCCTGTTAAAAGAACAGATCAAACAAACAGAGATAAACAAAATAACAGAGTGCTGTTTTTATAATGAAATGTTATGCAACGCTTTCACACAGTACAGAAATCTTCCATGATTTAAAAAAAAAGAAGATTTATTTTGAGTGAATTATCTAGTTTTCTAGTGCCATGAGCATGTCCTAATGAGAGTGAAATTACATTTGACTTGCATGACATTAGAATAAATGAATGAATCTGTATAATGGATGTTAGACAGTGAATTTCAGAGCAACCACAAGCTTACATCTGTTTTGCTTCATAGGTCACCATTTTAGCTGGCCAGTAGACATTTAAACTGAGAGAGCATCTGTTGTTACAGATGGCTCGATAAATATGACTTGATGAGAGAGACTGCATCATTAACTTGCATAGACCACTCCAGTTCTTCCCAGACAAAATATTTCTGGAAGTTCTCAGTACACAGCCATAATTTTTTATTTGTTACCAGTTCTGCCTGTATGTGTGATTTATGTCGGGTTTGTCCGAGACCAGATGCTAAGCTTGGCCACTAACAGATTGAAGTCTGCTTTAGCCTGACAGGTCCAAGAGCCAGATGCACACATTAAACCATCTGATCTTTAGCCAAACCGGCTATTTAGTTGTGTCTGAACTGACCATATGCCATTTAGAGAAAAATATGACGGAATATTGGCAAAATAAAATCCTGAGCCATATTATATTTAAAAAAATTGTATCTGAAATTGTCGACGAGAGAATGAGAAATGTTTCTTGATCTTCTGACCAACGATGTGATTTTAATATCTAAGCCTCGCCAAGAAAAAAAAGATCACAGTGTGTCACCAAGAAAAAACAGTCAAAATGTAAAAGTTTTATTTCCAATATAACACTGTCTCTTACTTTAAGTTTTAATAAACATAAGTAACCACTAGATCAAATAATACATACAGAACAAAACAATTATATAATTAACACAATCATAGCCAATGTTGACACATGAATTAAAATAATGCATGTATGCAAATCTGAGGGAAATGTTTAATGCAGGTTCTCAGCCAATTTGTAATTGCAGCTATTGCTTTGAATGCTTACACGTCATTTCAAGTGCCTTTGGATCGGCACTTGATAATAATAATCTGATTATTTATTCTTTCTTTAAAATTCAGGCCTCATTAAAGCTATTTACATTTGGAGTGGATACAGGATATCAAGCACTGAGTAATACATATATACATAATGGATTTAATTCACCCATGTAGTAATATCTGCTGTTAAATAGGTATATTTTCTTTGAGGTGTGGTTAAACGGATCATGTAATGTTGAAATATTACGTATTGGATTGTTACGAAGCCTCAGTTCGCCCAAGAATCAGTGCATGATAAGATGTCTGGTTTGCTTAATTATCATTAATATGAAGGACAGAACAGCCACGAATGCCATTAGCATCTAATCAGTGTTTCTGCCTCTTGTCATCAACATAACTGATGAATGCAAGCCAGTGGGAGTCTAGAGTGAAACATTTCTGCTGTTTACTGGGGATGTTAATTTAAATAAAAAACTTTTTTTAAACCCAAAAAAAATTACACCTGTCTAACAGTTCCTTTCTTCATTGTTTTTTCCTCCAAGAACAACATCCTTGGCTAAAAGGCATATTGTCTGTTGTTAGCATTCTATTCACTATTATAGTTTACAAGGCAGCAATGCATGTCAAAATAATACGTAACATGTACTCCCCATTTTTCCCTCTCCATTACAAGTTTTTGTTTTGTTATTGTTTCTTTCAAATTGATTTTCCTTGGAAAATTATATACTGTAAGCAAGTCAAACAGTGTGTAAAAGTTTGATGGGTCTTTTGTTTTTGTTTTTTTGAGGGGCTGGTGGATTAGATCACGGGTGACTGGTAGATTAGATTGATGAGAGTAGCCAGCGGAGCCTTCTGCCCACATATTGGAACAGATCTTCTGACAGCCATCAACACTTTGAGACTGAGAAATCTGTCTATCACCTCTCATTTTCATCCAGATCTGACCATCCAGACTATGATGAGCTTCTGCTGTAGAAATACACTAGCTCTGCCTTATCTTTCAAAGGATTTAGATCAGTAATATATACAACAATACTTATGGAATATATAATATCTTTGTCTTCCACACTGCCATGAGAATAGCTCTTAATAGTTCCAAGCTCCTCTCTAACTGTGCTTGCATTTCATTGTAACATCCGTTGTGAGCTATTGCATTTCTGATGAATGCATATTGACCATCTATCAGTGGTTCTCAATTCCAGTCCTCGGGACCCGCTGCTCTGCACATTTTGTATGTCTCCCTTATTTAGCACATCTGAACCAGATCATCAGCTCATTAGGAGAGACTCCATGAACTGAACTGAGTGTGTCAGATAAGCGAGACATTCAAAATGTGCAGAGGAAGGGGTCCCGAGGACTGGAGTTGAGAACCACTGTACTATATGTTTGTAATTTTAAATTTGTAATGACTAAGTTTGTTTCTAGTAATAAAGTATATTTACTAGCTGTTTAATTCAAACAAATTTAATTTAAAAAATATTAAAAATATATTATATTAATATAAAAATATTCATATATTAAAAAATGTATTAAAACAAAATCCATTAAATCAATTATCACTTTATTTCAATAGTCCAATTTAGGCATGCCAATAAGTATAACTTTGCAATTACATGTCAACTAACTCCCATTAATTTGCAACTTCATGTCAACTAACTCTTAGAGTATTAGTAGACTGTTAGTTAGGATAGTTGCAAAGTTACTTATAATCAGTAGAATGTCTAAAGTGGACCATCAAAATAAAGTGTTATTTGATGATCCCTTGATAGGAACCTCTTAAAAGGTTATATATTTGAAGGAAGCACCTGTAGTGCATACAATGCAAACAACCTAAATAAGTGGAACTCTGTGTCACTTAAGCACTACAACTGCAAATTTCCAAACAGTTCCTAAAATTGTTATAAAAAAAAACTGAATGGTTCACTGTCTTTGAGTGTAACAGCAACTGTATATTGTTCTATTTTAATATATCTCGGTTATAGCAATATACATTTCAGAAAGCATTCTTGGCTCTGACATATTTCTCTATTCAGGGAGAATTTGGGGGAGGGGGGAGTCAACTCATGACCAACATCCTAGAATCATCACCATAGTGCTTTTCTTTGTTTCTTTTGCACTTGTTTGCAATACAATCGTGAATCATCTTCGCAACCGTCTTCTACAGGTCACAAAATTTTGCCTTTGTAAACATGTTGATGCTGCTGTAATACAGTTAATGCAAAGACAGTTGAAAAGACGCCCATAGAGTCTGCCTGGCAACTCATTCAACAAAGATGTGAGATGTGAGTCTAGGGTAACTGGCTAAGTTCTTTCGAGAGCAGCTTAGTTCAATTATTTGGATCCTTAAAAAGCACTCTGGTTTGTTTTGAATTTCACAGCGTCGCCTCTCTCCTGCCAGACTCGAGTATATGCCTTCACAGTCAAACTCTGACAATTTATTACAATTATTTATAAAAAAAAAATTAAATCCCTTGAATGATTTTGAGTAACTCAAATGTATTTATCTTCGATTTTAGATGAGTCTAGGGAAAAAATAGGTTTCAATATTTTATAAAGATGAGTGGGCACTAAGAGCAATCATCAACCTCCTAAAGTCATGATGGCTGAAGTCTAATGGAACACATTAGATGTTTGATAGAATGAGTCTCAGTCCTTTGATACCTCTGCAAAAAAATGATCCAAGAGGTCCTAATGGACTCTCTCAGTAAAATGTAGTTGTCATGGGAACAGCTGACTCACTTCATCCTCAGCAAGGGGGCTAGAGTTCTACAGCTTATTGGTTGTGTGTGTGCTATATACAGATTTTGTGGACATATTTGTATTTTTTTAATAGTTTGTTTATTGAAATACTCTGTCACATTTTTTCCAAATCCAGAGGACATAGCCTAACCTATCACGTGCTGGCTGGAGCAATCGTTAACTAAGGGTATGTTTAAGGCGAATTACTAGCTGCTACTAAAAATGGAAAGTTTTTTCTTTGAATTTTTTGCATACAGACGGCAACTTTGTCAAAACAATCCCCATTCACACAGATCCACGAAAACGACTAAGACGCTAACTTAGCTGTATTCTGCCAGGGCAGTTGGTGATGTCACTTTGTAAAAAATTAAATAAATAAAAACTACACAGACTGAACACGTACTATGGATGATTCTTCACCATTTCCACAAATTTGTGTATTTTGTTGTTTACATGGAGACGATAACGGTATCGTTTTCAAAAACTTGTACTTTGAACCTTTTCAAAAGTTCGTGTTTTCAGGCCCCCAAAATGCCATTGTCGTGTAAATTTACGGCCAAAACGCATAGCCTACTAAGTTTTCTATTTTTAGTTGAAAACGTTGTTGTGTAAACGGCTCCTAAGATGATGACAGTTTCGTTTGTTTGAAAAAAGATAGCACAAGTTAGCGGTGTGATGACACGAGACATGAAAGTAGCGCCGGTTTCATTTAAGCGGACTGATATAGGCTACAGCTTTGTCATGGACGATGGCGAAAATGAGGAAATATCAAAAAGCTGGACTACGCTGACCAATCAGAATCAAGTATTCCAGAGCTGTGTAGGCTAATAAATTAACATAATAAACATAACTCTAAAAACACGTATGGGGAAAACAAGTAATTGTCGTGAGGTGATCCTGACTAAGAAATGTCAATTTGGCTTCTTTTTTTTTTATCTTACCGTGATGTGTTATTGTGTTCATTTGCATTTTAACCTCCTGATGCTTACAGCAATACCCATGGCTATCTAAAAATCTAAGCATCAAAATGACAAGAGGGGCTCTCTTACCTGCAGGGTATCCAATTATCTGCTCAAGCCTGAGAGAAATAACTGTGCCTTCTAGAGAAACTGAACACTGCACAGCGCTGGCATAGTTATCCACTGCTTCATGCCATCCTCTCAGTGGCATTTCCTTTTTACCAAAGGAAATACTGTCAGAAGCGGAACATCCATTAACAGCATTTAAATCAATTCGTTTCTAATGAGGGGGCACCCTGGTAAACTGAGTAATGAAACTTGAGTGAAGATTCAGGGCTAAAAGGGACAATTTCACACAGAGTTACTCATCTCATTTCAAACGTAGTGCACTGAGGATAGCAGAGACCAGGGTACTTATTAAACCCAAAATATAGTGACATGGGCATCATTAGCTCGGCTAGAAGTGTGTCAGAAGGGAATGCCCATGAATAATGACACACAGGGCAGACTTTGACATGCCAGTGAAACAGATTTCCCACAAGTATAGATGAGGAAAAATGTCTCTCATTCAAACTCTAGGGGTCCTCGTTTATCAAAGTCATAGGGTACAACAATAATTTATTTCTATTATAAAATAAGAAAACATTTATTTTTGCTTTATATTTGCTTTTAGGCTCTTAACATCCTTGATGTGTCATTACAAATGCACAGGTCATGTGAGTGATTCCTTCGGAGTGAACGCGGGTGAATCTGACTGCAGTAGATGTGAAAGATATGAATAAAAATTATGTTTATTCAGCCAGCGCACATACCTGTATTTACACAGTAGTCCACAGTAGTCGATTGTCGAGTTCACGCGCATAGGTTTAGTACCTATGATCACGCGCGTGAACTCGACAATCGACTACTGTGGACTTCGACCGAAAACAGGATGTAAATACAGGTATGTGCGCTGGCTGAATAAACATCATTTTTATTCATATCTTTCACATCTACTGCAGTCAGATTCACCCGCGTTCACTCCGAAGGAATCACTCACATGACCTGTGCACTTGTAATGACACATCAAGGACGTTAAGAGCCTAAAAGCAGGTTTAAAACTTGCCCAATTGAAGTCAACAGGGTGCAAATTTTAAAAAGAGGATAACACGGTGTAGGCAACACCGATTTTTGTCGTTGTTCTCTGTACTGACAGCACTCCAAATGTACAAAAAAATGAGCTCAATGTTAAAATTGACCGGAGTTCTCCTTTAAGCCTGCAAAAAATACTACAAAAAATATCAAATCAACATCATTTATTCAAATCAATATTACAATTATTGCTTTAGTTTTTGCGATTTTTCTCTACAATATTTTATGCATCACCATAATTTAAAACAAAATGTTTAGATCCATCTAAAAAGCATTTCTGAGTTGTACTGTATAGATAGATTAGGATTCTCTTCATTAATTAAATTTAAAATTTGTTAACACATAAGTCTGACCCCAATAGGATTCTGTGTAATAAACCAATTAATCAAGTAAAAAACTAAAATTATAATAACACTGGCATTTCATAAAACAGTATAAAAGTGTAGAATTTGATCAGATTTACATCTCCCAAGTTATTAATGTTCACTTTAATTATGAATATACAGAACACACTCTTTGCTATGTGTACTTCTGTAAAAGTTAAAGAATTAATTTACATATTATAAATTCAGGACCATTTGCTGGTAGAATAAACCTTTATATTACTTTCTCTTCCAAAAAAAAAAAGAAAAAAAGATGAGGAATCCTACATGGCAGTGGCGAGGCTACATAAGGGCCAGGGTTAGTGGATTCTAACTTAAACACCTCTGATTGGCCATTGCATTCAAGAAACCAATAGATACGTCTGTGATTGGCTGCATATGTAAAAAAACATTGTAAATAGAAACCTTCCACACTCTCCAGAGCACAAACACAGATACGCACTGGATCGTTTGCCAAATCACCAATATGCTATTATTACAGAGAAAACTGATCATAGAACAGCAGTTATGGGCAGCTTTTCCCTCTAAAAGCAATCAGAAGCAGCAGAAGTCAGTGGTTTGAGTGAGAAAATTCCCTCTGCCAGGGGAAGGGTAAGCCTTGCCCAGCCGTTGTTTTCATGAAACGGTTGGCTGACAATAAATCACATTTAACTAAACCTAACTGTCAAACTATTTTTTTAAATGGATGCAATTTGAGAGTAGGGATTGGTCCACCCTCACTTTTAAATTTCTGGCCTCGCCACTGCTGCATGGTCAATGTTGTTGGACTCCTGGCTTCAAGTTAGCAGAACTAGAAAAAAAATATATTGAAAGACACTTGTTACTTACATTGTTCTACTGGACGTAAAAAAAATATAAAATACATAAGCCAAAACATATTTTTCTGACCTTCCAGCGATTACCACATTCATTGCACAGCACAAAGGTGGTCATTGGTTCATCAGCACTCCGAGTTTGCACCTGTGAAGGTTCAAAACATTACTCTATTTTCTACAACAAATGAAAGAACTTTGTATACTAGGTTCATTTGCACTATAAATATATACAGCTAAAAATCCAGTAATATTAGAAAATGCGGTTTCATCGATGTACCTGGTTGTAGGTGCAGTTTTTCTTCCTGCACTTGCCACACTGCAGCAGGTCAGTTGTGGTTCCTCCAGTCTTTGCCATCTGATGTTCTCGGATGGCCTCCTGGGTCAACACGTTCCTCAACTGTTTCAGTTCATCACTAGCCATTTCCTACAACAGCAAGAACAGTGTTCATTTATAGACAGCAGATTGGCTTCTGATATACTGTATCATATTTCTGGGTAGAAGATATTTGTTTGACTACAGGTCATTTCAAAGGCTAAGTTTTACAACATTGCACTTTAAATAAACTATTGCACTGCAAACAAATTTTCCAGTTAAAACAATCTAACATCTAATATCTAATAATGTAATTCTTGTTTGAAACATAACCATCAGAACATTTTGGGCAAATGGGGTAAGAAAAATTAACTTACACTACCATTCAAAAGGTTCAGTAAGATTGTTTTTACAAGGAATTAATACATTTAATCAGTAAGAATGCATTAAATTGATCAAATCGCGACAGTAAATACTTAAAAATTTATATTTTAAATAAATGAACCTTCTATTCGCCCTGAAAAAACATGACGGTTTCCACAAAAATATAAAGCAGCACAACTGCTTTCAACATTGATGATAAAAAAGAAATCTTGAGCAAGTAATTTCTGAAGGATCATGTGACACTGAAGAGTTGAGTAATGATGCTGAAAATTCAGCTTTGTCACCACAGGAATAAATTACATTTTAAAATATATTCAAAACGAAAACAGTTATTTTATATTGTACTAATATTTTACAATATTACTGTTTGTACTGTATTTTTTAATGCATTTTCAAATAAAATGCAGCATTGGTGAGACTTACATATTATTTATTATTTATAAATTTAAATGATTTTAGAGGTCCAAAATGTGCAATCTACCTCAGCAGTCATGGTGGCCATGCGGCTCAACTCGATGGCTCCAGCTAAGACATTTTTACGCAGATTGGGGTTTTTGGGATCCTTCAGGTTACTTATGCGGCTGCGGACTCTGTTCTTGTATTTCATGTCTGTGGCTCTTATCTCCTGGTAGATATGTAGGCAGAGGAGGACAGTTAAGGATATCTACTTTTGAATTTTAAGCAATGGTTTCAAGAGGATTCTACACTCATTTTCAAAGCAATTGTCAACCAATAATGTCCACTAAGGATATAATCCTCGATTTCCGCTGCCATGCCTTCACAGTTTGCCCCATAGTCTTTGTAGTCATCTAATAGGAAAGAAAAGCATATTGTGAGCATCATCTCCACAATAATGAGTATCAAAACGAATAATAATGTCAGTATGTCTGTGATATATGTCAGACTCTGTGTGGGTGTCAAGTGTTTGTTTTGCGTACCATCTGTACGTAGTGCGGCGGTCAGCATTTCAATGCATTTGTCCCTGATGGAATCCCCGGTTAGCAGACGAGGAGATAAAGGACCCACACTGGAGCCAAGCGGAGAGAGGGGGCTTGTGGGTGTTGTGGGCGTCTTTGGGGTCTCTGGTTTACTCTTGCTGTATGGGAAAAACAAAAAGCAGGCGTCTTTAGTTCTCTAATGACCACGTGACAATTACTTAAAGATAGAATGTTCCAACATCCCAACAGAATCATTGATCACTGCTGTCTGTGAACATTTTCATAATATGTTAGTCATGATTTGAATGACTTTGGGATTTTGTGTACATATATTATAACTGGAATATGAAGCAGGCAGAATTCTAAGTATATCTGAGCCTATCCAAAAGGGTGAGAGTGAGAACATAATGCCACAATAACACCATATGGCATGCTGGTCACATCTAAACGAGTAAATAATAATAAACAGTAAAGTATAGTTCTTGCCTTTCACTAGATTTCTTGGCCTGAGGTGAGCTGCCAGACCTTGAGTTAGTAGAATCTCTCCTGGAGAAATAACACATGAGAGTTTATAGTACGCATTCGGTGTTGAACATGAAAGTCATGCATTTATCTTTGTAAAGGATCAGTAGGTTTGAATTAGTGATGTGCGAGACTAGTCAACTAAACGATATTGCTGCTAGTCAACATTGGAAATACTATTCGTTTACATACATTTTTTTGTGCATGTTTATGGTTAGCTTTATTTATTTCTACAAAGGCTACATTCAAATTACTTGAATTAGTGTTACATTTTTTAAACATGTTATTTGTGTTACAAAGTGTACATCTTAAGCAGATAGCAAAATCATATTTTACCTCAGAGCTTTCATTCATTCTTTTTTAAATGTCCACTCGGAAGATGAGCAAGGTGATGGAGTATTTTGACTTAGCCTACACAAAACTGTTCCGTATTTATTCTATTTCATTTAACAATTAAGCTTGCTTACAGGCTTGTTTTACTACGTTATGAGGGTCTATATACTGGTATGAAATTTGATTCCAATTTAAAGGAGAAACATTATAAATTAAACTTAGGCTACTTAACAACAACAGATCCTATATCAATATCCTAACAAAAGGAATCCTCCTATAGTTGACGAATAACAATACCTTGTGACTTATGTTAACTAACATCTATTTAAGGAATTCTGTTTATAATAGGCTATTAAAGGGATACTCCACTTTTTTTGGAAATAGGCTCATTTTACAACTCCCCCAGAGTTAAACAGTTGAGTTTTACCGTTTTCGAATCCATTCAGCCGAACTCTGGGTCTGGCGGTACCACTTTTAGCATAGCTTAGCATAGATCATTCAATCGGACAAGACCATTAGCATCTCTTTTAAAAAAATGACCAAAGAGTTTCGATATTTTTCCTATTTCAAACTTGACTCTTCTGTAGTTACATCGTGTACTAAGACCGACGGAAAATGAAAGGTTGCGATTTTCTAGGCTGATATGGCTAGAACTATACTCTCATTCCTGCGTAATAATCAAGAAACTTTGCTGCCGTACCATGAGTCCAGCAGGCGTAATGATATGACGCAGCGCCTGAAAATAGTCCCCAGCTCAGTAACTTCCAACGTGACCGGGACTAAGTTTGTCTAACCTATTAGACCTATTATCAGGCGCTGTGTCATATCATTACGCCTGCTGCACTCATGGTACGGCAGCAAAGTTTCTTGATTATTACGCAGGAATGAGAATATAGTTCCTAGCCATATCAGCCTAGAAAATCGCAACTTTACATTTTCCGTTGGTCTTAGTACACGATGTAACTACAGAAGAGTCAAGTTTTAAATAGGAAAAATATCGAAACTCTTTGGTCATTTTTTTGAGAGAGATGCTAATGGTCCTGTCCGATTCAATGATCTATGCTAAGCTATGCTAAAAGTGGTACTGCCAGACCCGGAGTTCGGCTGAATGGATTCAAAAACGGTAAAACTCAACTGTTTAACTCTGGGGGAGTTGTAAAATGAGCCTATTTCCAAAAAAAGTGGAGTATCCCTTTAAGTTTGTATTTATTGGTCCTCCACTGCCTGTTGATTCAGAAGATTTTAATAAATATGTCAATATTGGCTAACGTTGAACACTTATGTTTAGTGTACAATGATCCAAATGCAAGGCAAGCACATTACATATGACCTTTTTTTTCAGCAGCATTCAGTATGGGATTTGACTCATATAGATTATATAGGTTATTTCAAATTGATATTCATATAGACTGGGTTTTTTTTTTAGCATCTTCTGGAGGTTTGTTAGACTAGTCCACCAGTTGGTTATAAAATTTCCTTTTAAACGTTAATGAATTGGAACACATCAATATTTTGGATGCTTCAATATTTCACTGCAAGACCAACTGCATTACTATAACATGTTACCTCTCCAATTTAGTTTCACTTGATTGTCGTTTCAAAAGGTGATGGCTTGACTTGGAGTCGGTAGAGTCCTTACTGCAGTAAAAAAAAGAGCAAAACACAAATGCCTGAATGTCAGTAACCATTTTTTTTTGGTTTTTATTTGGTTTTCTATGTTTTTTTTTAGTAATGCATGAGCAGACCTGTCTCTCCGTCCTTCCATGCTCGGCTTTCTAGGAGGGAGCTTTTTGGAATCTGTGGAGTCCTTTCTAGGAATAAAAGCAGAGTAGGGAATTTTGGTGACAAGTTATATTGTTTTAATGAACATAAAAAATCCACAAGTCTTGCAAATTGCCACCATCCTCAAACTCCCAAGACAAAATATCAACAATGCATGCACTTCTGCTGCCCTCTGCCTACATTCAGTTGCAAAACATCAATTCAAACCTCTCAATCTTGAGCTTCATTGACGGTCTTTTAAGTGGTTTACTCTCTCTTGTGTCTTTTCTGAGAAAAAGAAAATCATCTCAGCGCTTTGGGATGGCGAAAATTATTATCACCACAAGCCATGAAAAGACTTCATCCAAACTGAATGAAGGAGATAGTTCACTCAAAAATGTAAATTGTGTCATTATTCTGTCATTGTAATCATTCCAAACCTGTATGGCTTTCTTTGAGTATGTAGCACACAAGTCATTTGGATAACTTTTATGCAGCATGAAAGCAGTGTTCAAGATTTTCCTTTTGTGTGCCACAGAAGAAAGTAAGTCATACAGGTTTGAAACAACATGATAAATGATGCCAAAATAATTATTTTTGGGAGAACCACCCCTTTAAATTAATAACACCAATGGTTTAGTGATACACTGTGCAACTTATAAGTATAATTTCACTCAACAATGGTATTGTTCAAGGGTTAGTATTCATCATGTTTCAGACCTATCTTTCTCATTGTGTTCAGACATCCGTCGCTTCGGGTCTGATGTGTCTTTTCTATAGTAAAACAGTTGTAGTTATTCTTCAGATGGTGAAGTAATTAAGTACAGGCACACAGCTATTCATGTCAACATGCTTTTCATTTCCTCTGTCCCTAACCTTTCTTTCTCTTTGTCTTTATTTGTGTCTAACGCGGGACGTTTTGTAGGTGTAGGTTGAAGATGGAGAGGAACAGGAGGGAGAGGAGCACTGGGATCCGCTGTTTCTTTTCTAAGCAAAGAAAGTCACTGATTATTTATGAGACAAACAACACTGCGCTTTGTTAGAACACTGTTACGCTAAAAAAAAAATGCTGCAAGCGACTGAAAGTACTTTGTTTACTCAAAAAGACAACACGCCAAGCCCTAACCTTTCTTTCTTCATCTCTCGTTTCTGAGGAGGATGTAGATTGAAAGGTAAAGGAGGAAGAGGGGCATTCGGATCAATTGCTTTCTTTGCCCTAGGTAACAAATATACAATTCCAATGTTGCATTAAAATGAGAACAAAGGGAAAAACTTTCACTTGTGGCGATACTAGGTCATCTATTGAACTAGAAATGATCATTTACAATTTTCTACCAATTGAATACTGAATCATTGAGAGCCACTACCACTATTTTACAAAATAAAACAAACAAAAACCAAACTAAAGCAATAATATTATATAGTATTGTGCTCTTGTCTTCACTTTATCAAAAGAGAGGGCCATGAACTTGAACTGAAAGGTGTTCAGACCTTTCTCTGGGCTCCTCTAGTGATGGATGTTTGTGAGGAGGAGGAGGAGGAGGAGGAGGAGGAGGAAGAGAAAGGATAGGAGCAGGAGGAGGTAAAGTTTCAGAAGGATCTCTCCTGTGAAAATAGATATTTAGTGGTGACCCCCTATGTTGGATATATAATTTTTTTTTTATAAATAATACAAATTATGAACACATTCTCCTGAGAGCAATCCCTGACCTTTCTTTCTTCACCTCTGATGAGCGCTTAGGGATAGGAATAGGAGGAGGAGGAAGTGGAGGATGAGAGTGATTATGAAGAGGAAAAAGAAATTCATGAGTGTCTCTCCTGCAAAAAAGAAAAAGAAAAAGAAAAAAGCCAGCCTCATTGCAGTGTTGATTCAACATGAAAGCAGATATTTTCATGTCACACACTGCATGCACTTCTAGCACAATGTCTAACCGTTCTTTCTTTCCATCTGAGAAGGGACGTTTAGTAGAATGAGACTGAAGAGGAAGAGACTGTGAGGAACCCAGAGTGTCTTTTCTGTGCAAGAAACGTAAACATCCAAATTCAGCATTTGAACTCCACGTACACTACCATTCAGAAATTTGGGGTCATTAAGATTTTTTTATGTTTTTGTATATTTAAAAAATGGGATTTATTCCTGTGATGGCAAAGCTGAATTTTCAGCATCATTACTACAGTCTTCAGTGGCACATTATCCTTCAGAAATAATTCTAAAATACTGATGCTGCTCAAGAAACATTTCTCATTACTATCAATGTTGAAAACAGTGGTGCTGCTTAATATTTTTGAGCCACTTTTTATTGAGGATTCTTTGATGAATAGAAAGTATGTATTTGAAACAAATCTTTTGTAATATTATAGATGTCTTTACTGTCACTTTTGATCAAATTTATATTTCCATGCTGAATTCAAGTATTCATTTAAAAAATTTTTTTACTGAACCCAAACTTTTTAAAGGTAGTGTATTTTTGTTTTTGCTGTATCAGCCATCACTGTAGATAGCCTTATGACTAATAGACTGCATCAGAAAATAAAACTTTTCACACTATAATGACGTATTCTTAACTAACACATGTCCAAACACAAGCATAAAGCTCTGACCTCTCTTTCTTTACATCTACTGATGAGCGTCTTAGAGGAGGGTGAGAAATGACTGAAGCAGGAGGGAAAAAATCAACGGGAGCATCTTTCCTAAACAAAAGTAAAAATTCATCTTACATTGCAACTCTGCTTGCCCAGCATACAAGTGGGAAAAGTAAAACAAAATTATGTCAACAGGATTGTGCACCACTCAGATTTGAGAATATTTTAAGGATATTCCTGAATTGTAATTGAGGTAGCAAACAGGATGTAGAATTGTAATTACAATTTTAATTTAAGGATTATATAAATGATTATTAAACTATAACATGTTGGACATTTTGTTGTGCTGTTGAGAAAAAAGTAAAAAAAAAAATTTTTTATTGTTTTGATGTTTGAGTATTTAACTTTAAGTTTATCTGATTAATGTAAAAAATATATATATTTTAGAAATCTGGAGGGGAAACAGGCATAATTAGTCCAAAAATTGTATAATGAAATTAACCATTTTTGTTTTTATTGTGTGACTATGTAAATAAATTCAGTAAATTCCACTTTCTGTCCAATTCAAACTGAATTCAACATCCTTTTGGACATTAATTGGAAGTCAATTCTTAAATTCAGATTTTTGCTTAACATTATCACCAGAAAAACTACAATGTTAACGTTCAGAAGAAAATGCCATTCATGCAATTGCCATGACCTTGTTAGTCTGTGACATTTTAAACTTTCCTAGATAATCAGAAATGAGTTTGAAATGCTGATACTTTCACCGTAATAATATGGCTTCATGTTTTGTTTTGTTTTTTTATGTAGTACAACTGGTTCCTCCTAATCCCAGTCACATGCTTCAACTGCATGCACAAGCCCTAACCTCTCCCTCTTCACTTCCCCAGATGGAGGAGGACACTTGGGGGGCTGAGATGAATGCGTCTTTCCGGAGGGAAGATGATCACTGTTCAATGCATCTTTCCTAAACAGAATACACGTAAAAATCTAATTTTTCCAGTTTGGAATGAGCAGAGGGGCTTTATACAGCAGTAGGGCTTCTCACCTCTCTAGCTCCTTTTTATTGTTAATAGACTGTTTCTCTTTTTTCGGGTCACTTTCTTGCTTTCTGTTCCTGAGCTCTGCATCTCGTTTCTCTCTTCTGTGTTTTTCATCGAGTTTCTTGTTGGAGTCTAATTCTGGTTTAATTTCCGTTGTCGATCTCCGTGGACTGACGAGATAAACAGGTTATACTTCATAACGCAAACCACTTTGCTAGCCTCAACCTCTGCGTAAATCAATGTTAGTAACAAAATAGGCCACTCTCGTGTATGCTTTTAGGAAGAGGTTCCTAAAGCTTTCAATTACACTGTACAAAAAAGTATGGAATACTTCCATGTTTTACCCTGTTATTAGCAAACATACCTGGACTCTCTCTCAGGAGGAGTCCTGTTGGGTGACCCTGATGCCTTGCTTGGATGATTGCCATTCTTCATCTCATTTGTCCTCTCAGACTTTTGGTTTTGAGCTGATTCTGACAAAGACAAAAGGCGTATGACTTAAAATATTAAGCCAGACTATATTATACTGCATATATGAATAACATGAAATATATTATGTATTATGAACCTTTTTTAAATGGGATTTGGAGTAAATTTGATCTGTATCTGATTTTTAGATTTTTTTCATTAAAATATTACCCTTACCTAAAAGCTTCTTCCAGTTTTTGATAAGAATCTTTGCCAAGTTGACAACATCCTCATCTGTGCAATGTTTCCTTATTCCGTTCACAGACATGCCAATTCTTGTATCCTGGAACAAAGTAAATATTAAATGTTAGACAAACAAAAGCAAGAGATGTAAGACAACCAATGATGACATTAACAAGAACAGCTGCGTTTATGCACCGATCTATCTGATGTATCATATCTGTTTTATCATTCATAAGTCTCATAAGTCTCTCACGACACATCATTTTAAAAATTCACTTTAATTATGAATCTCTCCATATGATATTTTATTTGCATTCTCCATATTGATTGCACTGTGTGTGTATATGGCTCTTTGTGATACCATTGATTTGCAGCTATATTTTTCTACAGGGATTGATAATGTATGTCAATACAGTTGATCCAGCAGACATACCTGAAGAAGCTTCAGTGTCATGTTGAAATTTTTCAATTCTCTCAGAAGATCTAGAGCTCCGTCCTACACAGAAAGGGAGATTAACAATTATTTAATTACTTAAGCAACTGTTATGATTTTTCTTAATATTTTCATGTATTTTACTTATTTTGTATGGTAATAACACATCACTGTTACTTTTACTGTTCTCAAACATTTGGTCTGCAACACACACATATATATATAAAATCATACTGGTTTGAAACAACATGAGGGTGGGTAAATTATGGCATAAGTTTCATTTTCATTTTTGGGTGAATATCCCTTTAAATTCTGTGCTCATGCGCGTAAAACTATTCAAGTCGGCCAAAACACACACCCCCTCCTCGACCTTGTGCAATTTACTACGAGGAATCCAATACATACTGTTAAGTATTCACAAAAACCAGCATACAGCGTCAACTAAACTGTCTATAATGGCGCACTTTTGTCTTCGTTCTTGTTGCTGCCCTGAATAAATCTAAAGTAAATCTGCTCAATCCTCAGCCAACACCTGTTGTCACTCGCATATGCGTCTCTGTAGTCCTATTACACACACGCATTATGTCTCTCTCACTAGCAACCAAATTAAACAACGCTTGTGCACGCCTGTATCTTAATTAAGCACAATTAAACCGGCGCAAACACACATGCAAGAAAGTTTAAACTAGTTATTCGTAAGCAGCATGCGCAGAGATCGCACAAACAAACAGCGTGAAGCGTTGCGTCAAAATTAGGATCTCACCATGTTATTTCTAGACACCATCTTGTCTAGTTTTTTAGCAATCCGCAACAGGTCCTCCTCTCGTGACATTGTGTGCGCATTAATACGCTGTAAGTGAAAATGAGATGTGTTTATAATACGTTATGACATATAAATCTTATTAATTCAGCGAAATGTACGAAGTTTTGTTCCCACGCATAAGTTGCTCCTGCACGGTCAGTTGAGTCGGGGGGCGGGGCCTTCGGGACAGTCGGAGTTGTCAATCAATTTCATTTGGATTTATGACAATTCCTAAATATAGATGTTACCAGGGAGCGCTAAAAGTTCTCTTTGATTGTTAGGAGGGACACACCATGAACTTTGTAACTTGGGTCTATTGTATTTTATGTCTGTTTTTGAATATAAATAGGGCTATTTTTATTTATTTTTCGATTAAAGGGATAGTTCACCCAAAAACGAAAATTCTGTCATTTACTCACCCTCAAGTTGTTTCAAACCTGTATACATTTCTTTCTTCTGCTGAACACAAAATAAGATATTGACTTCCATGGCATTTTTTCCATACTAACTTGTAGTCTGTTATTTAAATGTTCATTGAGTAACTCAAATTTCACTCACAAATGTCTGGACATTTGCAAGCATACCTCAAAAGCATCAGACCGTGTGTAGTAAACAAGAGGCAAGGTCTGATGCATTTGGTTCAATAGACTACGCAGTAAGCAATAAAAACTCGACATGTTTTACAGTTAAGCAGCAGATGGCAACACTGTGTCACATATTAATGTCCTCTGAACGGTTGCATCTGCTGTGGAAGAGCAGTGCAACTAACTGCAAATATAAATGATTAAAGAAATAGTTTACTCACAAATTACTATAATTTACTCAACCTCATGTTATCCCATGACTTTCTTCTTTGAAACATAATTGGAGATTGGCAGAATGTTAGGGACAGTGTTGGTAACCATTGACTTTCATGGCATCTTTTAAATAAAAATTGGAAGACTGTCAGTCAGCGTCTCCTTTTGACGAATTAACATTGTATTTCCTGTGGTCATATAGAGAATATTCACAGACACTTAAGCTTTAAACAACCTGGAATGTACTATTTGGCTTTATTTTGCAGCTTGTGGGAGGGTGAAAATGGATTTTCATAAACCCTCCTACACTTTTCATCGCACTCTTTCCGTAGGAAAATTGTGATGTGGGGCCTGGATGTCTTATTGTTATGTTTGAGAGGCTAAAATAAAGCTCAATGTCAATCTCTTATGGGATGACCTCAGATGACATCTGTCCTAAAATAACACAGCAAAAATGTTGTGGCACCTACCTTGCGAGTGTGTGCTTTCTCCAATGTCTTAATCCTAAATAACCTCTATGGCTTCGATGGTTGCATAAATGATATAAAATTATCAACATACGTTTAAAATGTGCTGAATTAGCATATTTCTGGGAAACAGATCTATCATTACCCTTTTCAAGCACCCCACATCAGTCAGCAACTGCAACCAGTTCTCAACTGCAACAGACAGACAAGTAGAATTTGCCTGGAAGGCCCGGTTTTCAAACCACAGAGAAAAAAGAACGAGGAAAAAAGAAGAGACTTGAAAAATGGTTTTCCTTTTGATGACCTTTGATGACAAAATAATGAATCAACCAGTACCCACCTACAGTGTCTTCTCAGGGAGTTTGCGGTGTCTCTACCAATTATAGACACAAGACGCCGGACTCCGGCAATTATGGAGAGTCTGAGATGACATCAGACCAGAAAATGAATGATTTCACCGTGCTTCAGTTTTTTTAGGCGCAGAGAGCCCCTGTAATAAAACTCAAAGATGCTAGGCTGGATTGCCACGGCATGCACACCAGCCTTTGGTTAAGGGTGTATTTATAAAATCTCAGCAATAGAACTTTTTTTTTGTTGGTTAAGTTGGATAGTTCCGAGTGTGGCAACATTTTTGAAGGAACTGATATTTGCTGAGGATTTGAGGTGCTCACACGCCAGGAGCAGAACTAGTGCTTTAGTATGCCTGGTCGAAACCACAAAGGTGTGTTTGTCATTATAACTCTGAGAAAAGACAGATATTAACAGTGTTTCATTCAACATAGTCTGATGTAGCTCAGATGCTGCAAACCGTGTTAAACAATGACACAAATTTCCAGACACTGGTTCGCTGCGACATGTGTCTATGCAATTAAAAGCCTTTTAACTAAACATAACTCATTCATGCTAAGTCGTCACAGACATCAATTGCTTCAAAAAAGGAACTTAGCATTACACTCAGATTCCTGCAATTGACAATAAGTGCCTTTGTGATACCACAGACGCTGAGCTCCATAACAAGATAGTTAAAGGCAGAAGTGTGTTAGTGTGTAAATCCCCTCTTACTCTCATTTCCCTTCCTATCTGCCATTAATCCTTTAGTGAGAACATCCACATCCCCTTACATAGCATATTTCTTGCTGCCAAATTCAGGACAGTTTTTGCCACCTACAAACCCAGTTTCACTTATTTCTTAATCAGCTTAAAGAGTATTAATCAGCTTGAGAGTTGCAATGAGGTGAAATCCTTTAAACTGGCACTGAATTTTTTTTTACTTGTCTAGTCTCACACATAACGTGTATTGAATGTTGCATTTTCAAGAGAAATTTATTTTTATTTTTGATAAACACCTTAATTACTGTTTTTTTTTAAAGAACAATTTTCCTCAGCAAGTATGCATTAAATTGATCAAAAGTGACACTAAGACATTTATAATGTTACAAAAGATGTATATTTTAAATACATATATTGCAAAGAATCCTGAACAAAAAATGTATCACAACATAATTAGAAATGTTTCTTGAGAAACAAATCAACATATTAGAATGATTTCAGAAGGATCATGTGACACTGAAGACTGGAGTAATCATGCTGAAAATTCAGCTTTTGCCATCACAGGAATAAATTACAACAGAAGTTACTTTTAAATTATAATACCAACTGTTTTTAATGTCTTTTTTGATAATATTGGTGAGCATATGTGACCCTGGATCACAAAACCAGTCACAAATCGCACAGTTATATTTGTGGCAATAGCCAACAACACATTGTATGGGTCAAAGTTATCGTTAAAAATCATTAGGATATTAAGTAAAGATCATGGTTTCATGAAGATATTTTGTACATTTCCTACCGTAAATATATACGAATGCAGCACAATCGCAAACATAAATGGACAACTTTAAAGGAGATTTTCTCAATGTTTCGAATTTTTTGCACCCTCAGATTCCAGATGTTCAAATAGTTGTATCTCGGCCAAATATTGCCCTATCCTAACAAGCCATAATTCAATGGAAAGCTTATTTATTCAGCTTTCAGATGATGTATACATCTCAATTTCAGAAAATTGACCCATGTGACTGGTTTTGTGGTCCAGGATCACATATAAGGTGTTTTATTTTATATTGATTGATACAGTTGTTTTCACAGTTTTCTTTGAATTCAAGCATAATGGAGCTAAATTCTGTGGGTCATATATAAGACAGATCACACACTCAATTTTGGTTGCAATGTAATTCATTCAAAATGTGTCATAAATTTTGCCTTTGTAGGGCAACACAGATGATAATTATTATTGACATATGCATGTCAACAAATGATGCAATAGTTCTAGTTTGTTTTTGTAAAACTGCAAATCCAATTTTGGATATTCTTATCAGGTCTAGCTCAGAGAGACCAGTAGAGTTTATTAGACTTTGTTGATAAACAACCAATACTGCAGTCTGTAGACGTCTCTCTGTCATTCACACAAGTCTGCTGGCTCAGCTGTTCATTAGTTGCATTAGCTCTTTGCTGCTGCAAGAGAAAATTTAAAAGCTTTTTGACTTTCTCTGGGC